>NC_067401.1:145965194-146125194 GCF_016432865.1 Antechinus flavipes
TTAATGAATTTGTTTCTTCTGCAAGAATAGCTTGTCATATGTTCTGCTCTATCCTTTTCATCTCCTACTTCACTCATTTCTTTTGTCTCTGACAGTTGCTGAGCAGTAGAGAAAGGGGAAGGTTAATCAATCCATCAATAAACATTTCTTAAGCACCTGCTGTGGGCCAGACACTATACTAAGTACATGGTACATCTGAGATATTTTGTTACATTTCTGTTTGAATTGTTTCTTTTAATAAATATGACTTTTACCAAAGTCCTACTTTGTCACTCCCCAAAAGAAAAAAAAAGATATTTTGATTGATATATCTAAATAGTTGGTATTATCCCTTACCATAAATTTTTTCTATCTGAAACTGTTCCCCTTTTCACTTTGAAGGGTTTGAGGCTTTTGATGGGCTTTTGGCAGTAGCTTTTGGGAGCAGAACTTTAGAAGCCAAAGTAAATTTGGGAAAACTGACCTCTGTACACTCATTTTATAATTCATCTCTTAAATAACTCAAGATAGATTCAAAGACAAACATTTCTCATTAGAAAAAAAATTTTTTATAAATTGATTATTAGACCAAAAAACAGAGGCAGTAAACAGCTTAGTATATGTCTTTCAAAATTATCATCATTACTATCTGTTGCTGAACTGGGTAAAAGACAGGATAGAATCTGGTGCAGAGGAAGAATGTTGGTATTAGTGGTCCTACAGCAGTGGTGGAATGATGTTTTATTTCCTTACAGGAATTAGAATTGATGACAGAGATAAAGCTAAAATCAAAGAGAGGAGAGGGGGATGTGGAGGGTGAAGAACTAACTAAAGACCAAGTTTTTCTCTCCTTTACCTATTTCACAGGTCCCATCCATACAATAAAAGAAAAGGGAAGTATGGTTGCTCTGTCATGAAGTGAAGGTAGTTCTTCACTCTTTGGGTCAGCCTTTCATGTATAAGGGGTGTATATCAATCAAATGTTCATAAGTTAGGAATTATATGTTCTCAAAAACTTTTCAGTGATCTAATAGCTGAGTTTAGAGTGGGAGGTTTGTTTTAAATCTTTTTGGTTTAGCATTAAGAAGAGGTATACTGATCACATTTCCTCAGTAGTAGATCCTTATAGAATTTTGGGTCAGGAAGATTAAATAGTCCCTAAGAGAATCATTTTCAAAATACAGTATCTTCTGCACTGAAGCATTACTCTTAGCTTTTTAAAGTATTATTAAGTAATGAGAGAATAGCAGAATTGCTTATTCTTTCCCTGAGTTTCACATAATAAAATCAAAACGAATTTTTAAAAACCTCTCATTTTCAAAAGTTTGGTTGACAGTTTGTAACCAGGGCCAGGGGAAAGTGCTTCCAGTGGTAAGACTCTTTGATTTTTTTTTGGAAATTTTAGGTCTGTTTTGGGCTTATTTTGTACTCTGTAAAATGAAATAGTTGAATTAGATGGCTAAAGGCCACTTCCAACTCATTATGTTCTGGTAGTAAGGTCTCTTGTTGCTGTGTTTTATATGCTGTAGTTTTTATTGTTGTTCCATTAGGATCAAGCTGCTCGAGATATGAAGAGACTTGAAGAAAAGGACAAGGAAAGAAAAAATGTGAAGTAAGTTGCTTTCCTCATTCACAAAAGTTACATGAAATAAATATTGCGAAATGCTTTTCTAAGCTCATAGAATCAATAGCAATATCAACAAAAAAGTTTTGGCTTGACTTTAGCATCCTAAAGTGTCTGTCTTTATAGAGTAGAATTATAGTTATAGTAGACATAACAAGAGCTTTGAGTAGGAAGACCCAGAGTCAAACCCTCTGTCACAATCTTAGTTTCTTCATCTGTAAAATGAGAGGATTGGACTAATTGAATTATGCTAAAGAATTAGCACCCTTTCCTGCTCTAAAACTATGATTTTATGTCCAGAGCTTAAGCATCTGTAGAATTTTTCAATTTTCACGGGCTAAAATAAATAAAAATATTTGGTGGCAAAATAAAAACATCAGGTAAGAAACAGTGGTCTTGCCAAAATTAAATGCTAGAAAGGGGCAGGTAGGTGAAGCAGTGGATAGATCAATAATCCTGGAATCAGGAAGATCTGAGTTAAAATCTGGTCTTAGACACTTTTCTAGCTGTGTGACCCTGTTTTCTTCAGTTCCTCATCTGTAAAATGAGCTAAAGAAGGAAATAGTAAACCTTTGTGGTATCTTCAAAAAGAGTCAAACACAACTGAAACAACTCAACAACAAAATGCTAGAAAAATGTCATGTTCCAGATTTGCATTCAGAGCTCTTTTGTTTCAGTCCAGATTCGTTTAAAAAAAAAAAGAAATCATTCCTGTATTTCAGTACCATGTCAGTAAATGACGCCCTTATTTGCAGAGTAATTGATGAATGATTCTACTCATAAAATGCTGTATATTATTCAGGAAAAACTTCAATTTTATTTTTACAATGATATATCTTAGCAGTCTAGAACTTAGAAATTAAAATACTTTCTTTTCTGGGAAAGGGAATTCTTAACATATTTCATTCTGTGCTTCCACCTCCAAAAGTGTGGCAGGATAGAGGGGAGGCGGGGAGAATGCCCATAGGTATATAGTCTGATAATGATCACTGGTAGCATTTCCTATCTATTTGCCTAGTTTAGTTCTCAGTGCATCAGGCCTTTATCATAGCCACATGGAGATTTAGCCTCCTTCTGGCTGCTCTACTCTGTTTGGTGTTGCTCCTTGTTAATATTGGAATTTGCCAGTGATAAAGGCAGACAGGAGGAAGTCTGTCTAGAGAATAAGGTGGGGAGCCGAGTAGTCATACTGTTTGTACCTCCTGAGTGTTGGACTGAGGTCATTAATACTTATCACTGGAGTAGAATGCACCTTAGCATAATATGAATTGCTTCTTTGTGGTGTGAAGCCCTGAAATAATAAGGGAACTAAAATAGTTTTAAGCTTTTCTTTTCCCAATAGTGACTGGTTTGGGCTGAAGACCTTTACTCAGTTTGATTCTAGTGGCTATTTAGTTTTACCAGGTTCTTTCATTTTAAGAGCCAGAAATCTGGGGTATTAAGAAAGTTGTATTGTCAGAATATGTAAGGAAATGTAAAAGCTTGATACCCTTGGAATTCACTAATATCAGCAGACTTTTATTTATATAAATTCTAGTTATACTTGCATGGGAAATACTGATGATAGTGCTGGGCTGTGTTGCATGGGGCTGATAAGAGTAGGTGCTTCCTCACATGTCTCCAGAAAGTTTCTACTATCCTTAAAACCTTGTCAGTAATATTTGCTTCCCGGAATTCCAAGCCATCCTGTTAGAAAGAAGCGCATACTTTCTGAGTGAATATGCACGTAATAGTTTACAGTATTTTAATTGTTGCTTGTTACTGTTAGTGTCGATTCTTCCAATACTGAATGGAACTCAACACTAAATCTGCTATAAGTTTGGAGCTGGGTATGTGGAACATTTGCAGGGAAGTTTGTTTCTCCGCTTGTTTTTCCAGGGGTATTCGAGATGACATTGAAGAGGAAGATGACCAAGTGAGTTCCTATGCAGTATTTTTATCTTTTATTTTTACCCCCCCCAAAAATCTATATTAGGGATAAACTAGAGCTTAACTTCTTTGTAATAAAGACTCAGCCATTCCTGAAAAAAGTTTCACCTAATTTGCTACATTTTCAAATGTAGAGCAAAGGAGTACTATATAAATATACATGGCTTTCCACCATGTCGAATAAGGAAACTTTGATTTAACGTTTTTAAAGAACGAGTTTTTATGGTTTGAATATTTAAATCCAAAATTAGTGTCCATTTTGGTAAATCAAGATGTTGGATTTAACAGTGTAGTGTGGAATCTACGTATGCCGCTAGCAGCTTCTCACATAATGCATTTTCTGGAGGGTCTGTTGACGTTTCTTGTCTATCAAAATGGGTTGCTAACTATATATTGACCGTGCAGTTCTAGTTTTTTACTCCTCAGTTTTGGGATGGTGTGGAGGGAACAGAAATGAGCAATAACCCTTTCCAGGTTTGTGCCATTTTTATTTTGGGACAGCTTCCAAACTTGGTATTAATGGGACAGCAGTGTGTGTCCTACAACCTCAAAGACAGTAGGTATAGAACACATCTTAGGAAGCCAGACTGTGGGACTCTATTTCTGAGTCATTATCTTCTTTCAGAAACCATGTTATTTTGTGGTACTAACTGAATATCATAGCTGTTTTGCTCATTTCCATTTATTGTCCTTCCTTTGGGCTTTCTAACTATTTATAGTAGAAGAATCATCACTGTCCTACATGATAAGTGTGTAAAGTGAGCGACCATCTGATATACTGTATGCACAAATTACTGGAGCAAGATAGTTTTCTTGTTCTCTCCTGTTTTGGGGTGTGATTTTACTTTTGTGTTTTCCTGCAGGAAGCTTATTTTCGATACATGGCAGAAAACCCTACTGCTGGTATGGTTCAGGAAGAGGAAGAAGATAACCTGGAATATGACAGTGATGGAAATCCTATTGCACCATCCAAAAAAGTCATTGATCCCCTTCCTCCCATTGATCATTCAGAGGTATGCCAATGCTGCTTTTGAAGGTTTACTTTTCTTCAGTTATATGCTTGGGCTCTTCTTACAATGGTGACTGATCTATAGTCTTATAGTATAATTAAAATGCTGGAATGTTGCAGCTTATTCCATTAAATTCTTGGTCAGAAATTCCAGACTCTGGAATTTGTATTAGTTAAGGTACTTGCTATTGATGACTTTATTTTTTTCTTTTTCTTCTTTTTTTTTTTTAAATTGAGGTAATTGGGGTTAATCGACTTGCCCCACTATCACACAACTAGTATTAAGTGTCTGAGGCTTTATTTGAACTCAAGGCCTCCTGACTCCAGAGCTAATGCTGTATCTATTGTACCATGTAGCTGCCCTTATTGATGACTTTAAAACAAATGTTTGTAAGCAAATTTCACTTGTTTGACAGAGTTAACAGTTGCTTTCTCAACTGAACAAGTGAAATATTGATTCTTCTGTTACTTCAAGTACCTATTACCATGTCAGACAAGAGCTGGGGAAATTCACATCTGACGTAGGAATTGTTTGAATCCTGGCTTTTTCACTTAATAATTGTGAGCAAGGCATTCACTCTCTGAGCCTATCTTCATCTATAAAATGGGGATCCTATACTAGTACCTTCCACTAATATTTCATTATGACAGGAGTGTGAACCCTGCCTTCTCAGAATCTTACAATATAAAAGGTAGAACAGGCCTCAGAATCCATCTAGAGTGTGTAATTGACCAGTGATCCCTTAAAAATATCCTGACTAATCCTACTACCTTGAAGATATCTGATGAGGGGGAAACTAATTACTTCCCAAGGCACCATATTCTATTTTGGGATAGTTCTGTTAGAAATATTTGCTTTATATTAAACCTCATTCTGCTTTTTTCTTCTTCTGTCTGTTGCCTTTTGCTTTATCCTCTGGAGCCAAGTAGAACAAGTGATGTGACTTTTTATGCTGTCATTTAGCTATCTTGGCCTTCCTTAGGACTAAACATCCTTAGTTCTTTCACATGTTGTATGACATGCTTTTTATTTCTCTTGCCTTTCTAGTTGCTTACTTTGAGTTTTAGCAACATTTTTTTAATACGATATTTACCATTGTACATAATAATTTTTTTCTTTTTTTATTATAGCTTTTTATTTACAAGTTATTTGCATCGGTAATTTTACAGCATTGACAATTGCAAAACCTTTTGTTCCAATTTTTCCCCTCCTTCTCCTTATCCCCTCCCCTAGATGGCAGGATGACCAATAATGTACATAATATTCTAAATATGGCTTGTCAGGCAGAGTGAATCAGAATCATATCACCCCCCATTCTGGATACTTTAAAAAAATCTTACTTTACTTAAATATTTCTTTTCTCTCTCTTTTACCACTGAAACATTTTTAAAAATCCTATTTTAACAATAAACAGTCGAGTAAAACAAATTCATGTTTTGTCCCTATCTAAAAATATCATGGGTTAGGAGGCAGTCGTTTTTTTAGACACCAAAACTCATGGAAACTGATAGATGTAATTTTATCTGAAAAATCTCACTAAACTAGAAAGTATACACATCAACAACCATACATACATAGCAATAAATTGGGACCTGGTTTGGTTCAATTTGGAGATTCATTTCTGGAAGGTTGGTCACTGGGCATTAATATATATATATATTTTTTTTGAGAAAGCCATATCAGTTCATGAATATAAACGAATCTCCTAAGATTTTTAGGTCTCCTAAGTTAAATGACTTGCAATTTTTTGAAGAGGTATCCTGTGCTAATACAATCACAACTATGTTGAAGTACCAAAGCATTAAAGTCTTATTGTGACTGTTTTTCAGAAATCTTAGAGCTTTGTATTGAAAATGAAATTTGTAAGATTATCTTGATTCTTGAATTTCAAACTAACTTTGAATAATTGGACCTGCAGATTGATTATCCACCATTTGAAAAAAATTTCTACAATGAGCATGAAGAGATAACCAGCCTCACCCCACAGCAAGTGATAGATCTTCGACATAAGCTCAATCTTCGGGTAAGTCTAATGCCCATTAATTGAGGCTAATTAGACCAAAATTTGACTAACTAAACATAAAATAGCTGCAAATTTATTTTTTTCATGCTTACTGCTCTCATTTTGCATATTAATTTAATTTCTGATGTGTCCCACATGTTGATTTTATTTTCTGTGAACATTAGTGCATACCTAACTGAGTGAAAACAGACACATTATTTATCATTTTTCCATTATTCTTTTTGAACAAACAAGGCACTGGTGATTTCTGCACCATGAGTTTTTGAGGCTAGATAAAAAGATAAGATTGGTTAAATATTCTTGAGGAGCTTGCAGTTTAAATGCAGAGATAAACTTAACATGATGTTTGATGTCATAGATGCAAAAAAAAAGTATGATTTTCCTATAATTTCTTCTTGCAAAACACAATAATTATAGGCAGATGTAATTTTACTTTGAAATAACAACTTTCATTCCTACTTGATATTTTCTTTGCCTCATGGATAAAAAATGCACAGTGTATTCCTTGATACAGCTTAGTCCTTTAAAGTATTTTGGAATTATGTTATCTCAGTGATACTTTTAAAAGATAGTAAGGAAATCTTTTAATGAGGTGACAGGAGCTTAAAATCTTTGTAAAAATAATATATTGAATATATATAATACATAATAGGTATTTTGAATATACTTACATTTTTCATCTAGAAGTTTTTCAGACTAAGTATAGAGTATTTTGTATAAAGCTATGATTGAAACTACATGTTAACTAGAGATAAAAGTCTGTTGAACTATAAGTTAATTGCTATTAAAATATCAGTAAACTTGTCATTTCTAATTTCTAGGTCTCTGGTGCTGCTCCACCCAGACCAGGAAGCAGTTTTGCTCACTTTGGATTTGATGAGCAACTTATGCATCAGATTCGGAAATCTGAGTACACACAGCCTACTCCCATCCAGTGTCAGGTGAGCAGTTAAAACATGAAAGAACAGTAGCTTGAGTGGAATGCCCATCTCAAAGCAAATATAAGTAATAAATAATGCTGTTTAAATCAGTTTGCAATAGGATAGTCCAAAATAGAAACTATATTAGCATAGATTCAGTGTAGTTATATTGCTTTCATAGATTCACACAAAGAAATAGCATCATACCAACATGTATAAAGAGAAAGCCTTGGATATCTGACACATTTTGTAAACTAGAGCCAAGGAATTGAACTAAAACTAGTGAATAATTTGAACAAAAATCCTACTAGTATGAAGGGAGCAACACAGTATATACACATAATGTGGAAGTTTTGTGAGATTACTTAGATGATGCCACGGTATTGAATTTCACCATCTGTTTTATTTTTTTTAATAAGAACTTTTCATATGTAAATGAGGACAGTATGGTCTACCTATTAAAATTAACCTTTTATTTCTATATATCCTCATTCTTGGCATATCCGTCTTCTCTTTCCATAACTATTCCTTATAATAAAGAATAAAAAAATAAAGATCTGCAGTGTTTCGCATCCATAAAGAAAGGAGAAAGGTGTATCCTTACATCTCTTCTTTGGATCAGGCTTAAGCATCACTAATACAGAGTTCAGTTCATATTTTTTTGCTTTTTCTATTTAAATTGTTATAGTATGTGTTGCTTTCCTAGTTCTTTTTAGTTTTCTTTGTGTACACTTGTTTAAAGCTTCCTATCCTTCCTGTATTCTTCATAGTTAACTGTTTCTTAAAGTACAATATTATTCCATGTCATTGATTTACCAATATTTGTTTATCCATTTCTCACTCAGTAGGCATCTACTGTGTTGACAGGTTTTTGCCACTAGAAAAAGTGACTTTCTTAATGTGTTGATATCTATTGGACTATTGTTGTCATTGTTGTTTTTGTCTTTGACCCTGGAATAAATACTGTCATTGGGATTTGTGGATTAAAGAGTTTGGGTATTTCAATCTCTGGGCGTTACATTAAGTACTTTTTTTAGTTCTGCAAAAAGAATCTGTTTGTATTTTGGTAAGTATCTTAGTGACAAATTGACATAAAGTCTTTCTCTTTTAATCTAAGATAATATAGGAATTTTCGCCATGAGTTTATGTAGCCCAGAAGGTTCTTTTTTTTGTTAATCATGGAGGTAGTGGTCACTGATCCTTTCCTAGGTCTCCTTAAATATATCTTTGTAATTGAGGTATCACTTACTATTTTCAGGGTGTTCCAGTGGCTCTTAGTGGGAGAGACATGATTGGCATTGCCAAAACAGGCAGTGGGAAAACAGCAGCCTTTATCTGGCCCATGCTGATTCACATCATGGATCAAAAGGAATTGGATCCAGGGGATGGACCTATTGCAGTGATTGTGTGCCCTACTAGGGAGCTGTGTCAGCAGGTAAGGAAGGTGCATTTGAGGAGGGACTAGTTTTAGACATAGGATGGCTTGAAATAGTCAGAGGAGTTAATTTCTACCAATTGCCTAAGAAACATTTTTTTTCTTTCTAAATCAGACTCTTCCTAAGAAAAAACCTTGTGTGAATTGGTTACAGTTTTTTCCTTTCATTCATTTCCTCAAAATTATTTTATAATCAGTAAAAATTTAGTGTCAAGGTCAAGACGAATAAGGAGGCTTCACTTTTAATGTGAAGGTTTAGATAGCCTATTGAATAACATGCTTTTGATCCAAGGCTGGCTGTCAGCTTACATTTCAGGCAGATTAATAGTTGCAAGTTTTAAATAAATGACACTGCAGGTGTTAAAGAAGGAATGCTGAACTTGAAGTTAATAGAGATCTGAGTTTCTGACAGGTGCTAGTTGTATGGCCACAGGCAAGTTTCTATCTCTCAGGGCTTCAGTTTCCTCCTCTATCCAATGAGAGTGATACCTGCTCTGCCTATCTGATGAAGTTATGGTGAGGATCAAATGAGGAAATGTATGTAAAGTGCCTTATAAACTTTAAAATGCTGTGTAGTTATCAGCTATTACTGTCACACTCAAAATTTCTTTTAATTTTTT
The DNA here is from genome assembly GCF_016432865.1 of Antechinus flavipes. Lineage (NCBI taxonomy): Eukaryota > Metazoa > Chordata > Mammalia > Dasyuromorphia > Dasyuridae > Antechinus > Antechinus flavipes. Next base: position 145,974,735 of record NC_067401.1, read on the forward strand.
GTGTTTTTTTGAATAAGAATTTTTTTCTTTGTGGTACAAATACTAACTTCTCTGTTTACCAATATGTCATTAACAGATCCATGCAGAATGCAAGCGGTTTGGAAAAGCATACAATCTTCGATCTGTGGCCGTGTATGGAGGAGGAAGCATGTGGGAGCAGGCCAAAGCCCTTCAAGAAGGAGCTGAGATTGTCGTCTGTACCCCAGTGAGTATGGCTTGGCTTCCTGATTGTTAGGCATTATTCCATCTTAGTCAGTGTGCTAGGCCTTAGTGCTAAGTGCTAGGAAGACGAAGAAAGACAAGAAAAGAGTCCCAGGAGCATATTGTAATGTAGAAAAAAATATGTAGATATCTAAATACAGACCAGATGTATATAAAATATGTAAAAATCATCTGAACAGGGAAAGCATCAGTACTTTGGAGAATTTGGAAAGACCTCTTGTGGAAAGTAACATTTGTGCTGACTCCTGAAGCCAGGGAGTAGAGGTGAGGAGGAAGAATAGTATTCTAGGCAAGAAGTATAGCCAACGGCACAATGGTCACAGATTTACATAGGGCAGTATAACTGGATCCTAGAGTTTTAAAAGGAAAATAGGATGTAAGAAGATCAGAAAGAGCTAGGTTTAAAATCAAAACAGAGGTATTTGTATTCCATCCTGGGGCTAATAGGGAACCATTAGAATTCATTAGAGTGGAAGGGTGACATGATCAGATCTACGCTATAAGAAAAAAAAATCACTTTATTAGTTGAGTAGAGGATGGTTTGGAGTGATGAGACACCTGAAGTGGGGAGACCAGTTATAAAGCTATTGCAGTTATCCAAACATGTAGTCATAAAGTTTTACGCGAGCATCACTGCTGCATGAGTATGGAGAATGTAATGTGTTTGAGATATGCTGCAAAGATAGAAACAGCAAGATTTGACAACAGTTATAAATGGGGAATGAAAGTAAGAAATAGAGGATACCACCAAAGGTTGTGGGTCTGGGTGACTTGGGAGGATGGTAGATGCTTGAAGATAATAAGGGCAACTACAATAAGTAAGGCTTTATGGGAAGGAAAGATGGTAACTTTTATTCTGAACATGTTGAATTTAAGATATCTACAGAACATCCAGTTCAATATGTCAGAAAGAAAAACAGTGATATATTTTAGCCCAGGAGAAAGGCTAGATTTCTGGGCATCTTTTTCATTTAGATAGCTGAATCAATGGAAGCTTGATGAGGTCACTAATTGAGAAGATAATAAAGTAAAAAGAGGAAGGTGCTCAAGTCAGAGCTCTTGAAAAATATCCATGATTAGAGGGTGTATCTGGCAAAGGGATCTGAGAAGAGGTCAGACAGATGGAAGAAGAATAAGGAGAGCAGTATCACACACACACACACACACACACACACACACACACACACACAAATTGTAGGAAAAAGAGCCTGTCCAGAAGGAGAGGGTGATGAATAGTATCAAGCCTACATAAAAGTCAAGGCTGTTCAGGATTGAGGGCAATTAAGAAGAGATCATTGATAACTTTGGAGAGGAGATTTAACTAAATGGAGATTTAAATGAAAGTTGTAGGTGGCTTTAAAAAAAAAAAAATATATATATATATATATATATATAATTTGTTTTTAAAAAATGCTTAAAAAAGAAAAACAGAAAAAAAACCCCCAAATAAAACAGCATTGTCAAGTGCCTAGCAGAACATCAGGAAAGAATCATTATTTATAAAAATAAATTAACAGTTCAAGAAGGGATATATAATAGTAGAAGAAATTATATTCTTGACTGTCCATCTTAGCTTCCTTGAAAGTTATTCTTTTGTTCTCTTCTGCTTACTTTTTTTACTCTGTTCTCTTTTTTCTTTCATCCCTCCCATCTTCCTCAAGCAGACTGTAGTTAAGCACAGATACATGTTATACACACACACACACACACACACATATGTATATACATATACTCATCCACAGATCCATTCACACACATATATACGTACATACATGTCTGTATGCACACATGCATAAAGCAATGTGCATACATATCTACATATATACTCAACACAAACACATATATACACATATTTTACCCATATGTGAATGTGCAGTAGGGCAGCAGAGAAACAATGATTGAAGGATGAGAATGTGTGAATGATGATGCAAGCAATTTTCTAATGAAATTGGGAGAGGGTGGGATTAAGGCATTACACAGAGGGATATGCCTTGAGAAAAAGAGCCCTCTATCTAAGGTTGGAGTGAAAGAGGTAATAATTGAGGAAGATGTCTCATTTGAATGGGGAGGGGGGGGGAAGGTCTCAGTAACTCATCCCATTTTGAGAGGTGAAAAATGAAGAGGGAAGAAGGGGAAGAGATATTAGATAAAAGAAGAGTTGTAAAACTCTTTTGAAAAGTAGGATAACAAATCAGTTAGGCAGGAAAACAATATTTGCTTTGTGGCAATGAAGTTCCAGTTAAGATTAGCCAAATTTGTAGGAGGCTTAACTTTGTGTTTTCTTCTATCCTTAGCAGTAGGTAAATAGGAGTGAAAGAGACATATAGTGAACTAGGTTGATGCTTGACAAGGTATAATCAGTGAGGGAATCATAAAGGTGACAAAGGAATCCAGGATACATGGAGGGTAATATAGTATTGACTCAGCAAGGGGCTAAGATGTCAAGAGAAGAGTGTAGGTAGTGCTGGGATAATGGCTTGGGAGAGAATTGAGAGATGGAGTGAATGAAGGTCCTGATATGGACAGAAACAAGTGAGAGGTGGTTAAAACAAAAGGAAAGATGGCATTCATGACATGGAAATAAGACTTATGTGGATGACAATCTCTGATAACTGAGGTGGAATAGATTATGAAGCTAGAATATTAGAGTAAACATAATATGTACATCAAAGAGAGCAGTAGATGGGAAGGAGAGCCTGAGGTAGGCCTGAATTCATTAAAGAAGGAAGGAAGGAATGAATAAGAATGTCTTAGAGGTAAGATATATCATGGCTACCACCATATAGATTTGGTGGTTAATTTAGTTAATAAACTTCAAAGGAAGACAGGTTTCTTCATGAAGGTGCTCAAAAGTAGATGTGAATATGGCAATGGGGACCCAAGAGCATACTAGTTTTCCTGCTACTATAGCTAGTGAGTTGTGGGGTTGAGATGTGAAGAAAAAAAAAGTATAGCTAGTCCTAGAAAGGATGGCAAAGAAATTGGTATTGTAAGTTCAGGAGATGAGAGGAATGAGGAAAAAAGAAGACTCTTTATAATGTTATTTCTGTTGCTGAATCAGGGTTGGAAATCTCTAAAATAATTCTTTGTTAACTCTAGCTCCCTCAGGGTGATTGTTCTATTTCCAGGAGGCTTTCCTTTGCTGTCTTAGGAAATTGGTCATTGGTAACTTTTGGATCAAGATCTGAAAGATAAATCACAGCTGACTAGGAAAATGTTCTCTAAAAGTTGGAACCCCTAAAAATGGCCTTTGAATTGCAACATTTTATGCCTTTTGGTGAAAATAGTTGGTCAACTTTGCTAAGAAATTCAGGTGGATGGAAGAAAAGGACTTAATTGGGTCTCTACAAGTTTTTGAATTTTTACCTGAAACAAGTCATTATTGTCATCTAGATATCATTGCTTAGAACAGTACTTGATGAATATTGATGCTATCTCATTGCTAATTAGGCAATATCTTTGTAAATCCACAATCTTTTTGTATCTCTTAAAGGGTCGGCTGATTGATCATGTGAAGAAGAAAGCTACAAATCTCCAAAGAGTCTCTTACCTTGTATTTGATGAAGCTGATCGAATGTTTGACATGGGTTTTGGTATGTATTGAACACCAGTTCTCCCTGTGTGTACCCTCAAATCATTCATTTTTTTGTTTCACTGGTGTTAACTTAATAAGTCTACTTGAAAATGGACAGATTCTTTGATGGGGTGTGTATGCCTGTGTCTCTATCTTGTGCTTTTTGAATGAGCATCTACCCAACACATGGAGAGTAGTAGCTGGTCTTTGAAGACTTAATGTGCATGGCATTAGCTATTTGCAGTAGTTAACTCTCAGGAAACTTTTTAGAGGAGTTTGCCTTGTTGAAGTCAGGGGAAATCAAAAATAGCTTATCATGTAGAGAAAATTATTTCCTCTCCTCCTATTGGGCTTTTATATATCGTGACAGCTTTTAGGACTGTGATCAGAACATTACGTGTAATACTTTGCTTCAACCATTCCAAGGCTTTTCTTTTACTGCCTTCCTTGACTTTAGCCATTTGTCTGGGGACCATTCCAGCTATCTCAGACAGAATCTATATCCTTTCCAACTAGGCAAAAGGAGATTACTGCACTTGGTGCCCTCTGATAAGTGAAACCACAGGATGACTAATCTTCATCTTTGTGGTCTTTGGTGTCGAGCATTTTGCTTGGCACTTACTAGATGTCTAACAAGTCCTTGATTTATTGATTATTTCTTGATTCATTTTCCATGTCATATGAAAGAAATTTTTTCCTAGACTGACTTTTTTACCCTTTGGATGTTACACTTGTATCAGATAAATGTTCTGATGCTTGTTTTTTCTCTTCTAGAGTATCAGGTGCGATCCATAGCCAGTCATGTCCGTCCTGATAGACAGAGTATGTATGAAACTGTTTTAAGCAACTTCTACTTCTAAGCCATTGTAATGTCCTGTGATAAAGGCACTTTGTCTATTTTATTTTTTGGTGCAAAGCATTTACTGTTCATGTGCTACTGTGTTTGAGGAAAATGAATTTGTAAGGTAACATAGGAAAACTCTAGGAAAAATAAAAAGAAATATGCAAATGGAAGAACAATTATTTTTTTTGAAGCTGTTTCTAAATTTTAATATACCTACCATTTCCAGAGCAAGCTCAATTGATTTAAATGGATGTCCAGACTTTTAGATTTTGATTGGTTTAATCAAATTATTATAACTATTTGAATAATTAGATTATCACATAAGAGATCCTCAATGCCTTTTTTAGAATTTTATGGCAACGTAAAGAAAGAAGAATCACATGAACATTTTTCTTTAGATTTGTGGTGATTTTATTTGTAATAGATTGAAACTAGGGTGAGAGGAGAACTGTATTTGAGAGGAGCCAAAAACAAGTCTTTCCTCTTTAATTTTTCAATTAAAATTAATAGGTACTTTGTTATGTGCAGAAGATACTCTCTTCAAGCTAATGGAATTCATTTTTCTCCCAGCTCTTTTATTCAGTGCAACTTTCCGGAAAAAGATTGAAAAACTAGCTCGAGACATCCTGATTGACCCTATCCGAGTGGTTCAGGGAGACATTGGAGAGGTAATTTGTGAACAGGACTGGAGGATGCAGAAGTATACTTTTCTCTGGAGAAGTTTAAAATCTAGAATTAATTCTGTGATTGCCAGGAAATCAGACTAGAACTGAAATACTAATGAGATGCTTATAGAAGGAACTTTAAATTTCTTTTTCACATTTATGCTGTACATTGGAAATAGGGAACCATTTAATCTAAAGAAGATGGTAGATAAGCTTTTTTTTTAAAATAACTTTTTATTGACAGTACATATGCATGGGTAATTTTTTACAACATTATCCCTTGCACTCACTTCTGTTGCGACTTTTCCCTTCCCTCCCTCAACCCCCTCCCCTAGATGGCAGGCAGTCTTATACATATTAAATATGTTATAGTATATTTTAGATAGAATATATATGTGCAGAACCGAACAGCTCTCTTATTGCTTAGGAAGAATTGGGTTCAGAAGGCAAAATTAACCTGGGAAGAAAAACAAAAATGAAAACAGTTCACACACATTTCCCAGTGTTCCTTTTCTGGGTGTAGCTGATTCTGTCCATCATGGATCAGTTGGAACTGAATTAGATCTCTTTGTTGAAGATATCCACTTCCATCAGAATACATGGATAGTCTTTTTGAGGTTCTTGAGAATATTTAACTGTTTGTATTACCCAGAAATAGTTGTCTGATCAGCTCATAAAATCATACTTACCAGTGTTAGAAAGTATGAATAAATGTCCCTGGGAGGCTAAAAATAGTTTCTGCAACTGAATTTCAAAATGTTTTATTCAAAGTATTTCTTCTGTCCTTCCATCCACTACCAGCATAGAGTGAAGTTTAAACTTCCAACAAGGGAATTTTAATTTGCTCAATGATTCTGTGTAAGAGATATTAGCAACTTTTCCTTTACTATCTGAGATAGGACAAGGTTAAAAATCTTTATTTTAAATTCAGAGCAAAAATAAAACAAGCATTGAGTAGAATTGTAGAATGTAGCATCTGTGAGGTGTCATTCTGATCCACCCAGAAAGTTATTCCCTCCTGCTCTCCCTCTTTGGGCCAGCACTCTTCCTTATTTATAAGATTTGGATCAAGATGTGATCCACTCTCAGTCCAAAGTGGTTTTAAATGTTTCCGTCCTGTGGTTCTCCAGCTAATGCTTTGGATCAGCAACTGTTTTTCCTACTTCAATAGATGGATTTCCATTTGCTGCAAACCCACAGGATGTTGAGTTTTCTGTCATATAGTCAGTAAACATATTAAATGTCTATCAGCTGCCAGATACTGTCTAAGTGCTGGAGATACAAATACCAAAGTAGAGAAGTCTCTGCATTCAAGGAGCTTACACTATAACAGGGGAAGACAAGACATAGAAAGAAGTTAAAAGAGAAAGTATAGGAAAATGCCTGTTGTGGGAGCATGGTGGAGCAGTCCCAGAGTAGTATAGGTGCAGAATAAGAAGGTGAACTGAGCTGAGCACCCTCCTTAAATGATGGATTTGAGGTCTGTGGCTTTACCCTCCATTGTGGCCAGTGAGGAGAAGGGATGCTTCTCACTTCTCACTTCCTAGAGAACTAACCACTTAACTAAAATTTCTTTTTTACAAATATGCATTATTTCAGTATTTTAAGCAGTAATAACATTTTCAACCCAATGAGAAGATCACTTAATGTAAGGAAAAAGGTCATTTTATCCTGAGGGGAATATTCATCCATTCATTCAGCAAACGTATTGAGTATCTACTGTACCCAAAGCCTTGTGAATTGGATTATTCCTTCAAGTTGTTTGAAAATTTTGATATGGAGAAGCTTAGTTATTCCCTTAGTAAGGAAACCCCCTGTATTGTAACACATCTGCTAATCAGTAAAATGCTAGAGCTTTGTGCTAATACCTGATGGAGAAGGGATCAAAAATCTGCCTTTAAGGAGCTTGTGTTTTAAAGGGGCAGAGAGAACAAATAATGGAAGTTGCTTATAGATAAGGTGAGATGGAAGAAAATGTAGATACGGAAGAACTAGCAACTAGGGTTGAGGGGAGTAAAGGAAAAGCCTCTAATATTTGAGGTAAATCTTCAAGGAAACCATGGAGTCTTAAGAGTTGGCTATGTGGAATCATCAGAATCAGCTAGGGCAAAAGCATGAAAAAGGGACTTAACATTATCTTTGAAAAACTCTGCAAATGTCAGCATCACTGGATCAGAGTTTAAGAATTAGTGACGTATAAAGACTTGGAAGGATCAATAGATTTAAATGTCAATTTATATTTGATCCTGGAAGTCATGGTCATTGAAATTTATTGAGTAGATGATGCCATGCTCAGACCTGCTCTTTAGGAAATTCATTTTGGCAGTTATGAAGAAGCGAGGATTGGATGTACAAAAGTGAGGCAGGAGGGCATGAAAAGTGAAATGACTTATTTGTGGTCATGCTAGTAAATATCAGAGGTTAGGTTTGAACTTCTAACCACTATACAAATAAATACGTAGTATGATGTAAACCTAGCACAGGAGCTCTGCAGGGACAAAAACCGAAACCTTTTCTCAGGGGAGAAGGCTTCCTGGTAGAGGTGAATTTTGAGGCAGCTTTAAAAAGTTGGGGAAGGTATACAGTGGAAGAAGAAGACAATTGATAATGTCTGTAGCTTTAAAGTTGTCCAGTACTGAGAATGTTGCAACTATCAGGCTTCATTTTGAAAATGTAATATTTGGTCTATTTTCAATCCAATTTTTACTTAAGTGTTCAAGTTTTCTGTTTTGTTTCTTTCCTTAGGCAAATGAAGATGTGACCCAGATAGTAGAAATTCTTCACTCTGGACCCAGTAAATGGAACTGGCTCACTCGGCGTTTGGTAGAATTTACCTCTTCAGGAAGTGTCCTCTTGTTTGTAACTAAAAAAGCCAATGCTGATGAACTAGCTAACAACCTCAGGCAGGAAGGACACAATCTGGGGCTGCTCCATGGGGACATGGATCAAAGTGAAAGGAACAAGGTCATTTCGGATTTTAAGAAAAAAGGCATCCCAGTTCTTGTGGCTACTGATGTTGCAGGTATAATAGAGGAAGGATTTCTCCAATATATTTGGAAATGTACATACTGTAAGTTTAGTTGTTTAGCTAAAACTAACATTTGAGGAGGATAACAGGTAGATATAGGCTGAATGCTTTTAGCTTTTTTTCTCCCCATTAACACATCATTTGGTGGAAACATTGGAGTGTTAAGCACTCCATTATCATTTATCTTTTGCATCTACCCTCTAAAATAGAGGCCCAATATTGGAAGGTACTTTGAGGAGCACTTGGTAAAACAAAATGCCCTTGTTGCATCTCTAATAGTAATATTAGGTGTGTTTTTGCCTTTGCCATTTGAAACCAGAAAGCTGTTTTTAGCCTATTTTATTATTTTACTTTAAAGAGGTTTTTATAGCTATATTTTATTTTATTTTCTTTCTTGAGAAGAGAGCTCCTGTATTTATTTGTACATCATTAAGTCTCTCTTGATAAGGTGGACATATATGTTTATTGCACTCTTTATCTGTGGTCCAGGCACTTTTTATCAAGATAAAAGTTAAGTAAGCAGTCTTGTATCCCATACATTGAATTGGAGGTGGCAAGGGGGTGGAACCCTATGTTTCCAGAAGAAAAATATTTACAATAACTTGCGCATCTCCTCCAAATTATGTAGGAGTTGGCAAGAAGATTTTTGGGGAAATTTGTAGCTAAATTTCTGGTTTCTGACTGCAAATTAAAACTAGGGCACCTGGGGGTTGTTTATTTCAGCCCGTGGTTTGGACATTCCTTCAATTAAGACTGTCATCAATTATGATGTGGCTCGGGACATCGATACCCATACACATAGAATTGGCAGGACAGGCAGAGCAGGCGAGAAGGGTGTGGCTTATACTCTCTTGACTCCCAAGGACAGCAATTTTGCTGGCGACCTTGTCAGGAACATGGAAGGAGCCAATCAACATGTTACCAAGGAACTTCTGGACCTCGCAATGCAGGTGAGAACTAGGCCTCCCTCAGAGTTATTCTTTGATTTTAATCTTATTAGATATCCTTTCTTCAGGAGTTTAATAGAGCAAAGTTCAGTGATGGAATGTCTCCATTAGACATGGTTCAAATGCATTCGCTGAGTAGTAAACCTAATGAGAAAGAAATTGACTTTTGAGGACAATACCTCATAAAGACATAAAATTAGAATGCCTTACATGAACCTTACCTATTATCTAATCAAACTCTCTCCATTTACTATTTTTAAAAAATCTCTTTTTTTCTGAAAGTAGGAATCATATTTTAATTACTACGCTTGCCTATACCACTTTTTAATACTCAGTTGTAGAAAATCCTTCTTGTCTAGGGACTCTCCTTTTGAGATCAACTCTTCTAAATTGTCCCTAAGCAGCTCCTCTTCTACTTTGGAATCCACAGGTTCTCTTTAGAATTCCTACATTTTTCCACTGTTATTTCCAGGAGAAAAGTGGGAAAAGGTAGAGGATAGAATGGGCACAATGGCCACTTAATTGAATGGATATTTTGTTTAAGGCAAATACAGAATAAATCCACATGCCTTGGGAAGGGCTTGCTAGCAGGTAATGCCTAGGTTCCTGTGGTCCTTTTTTTCCTCAGCCTTTTTCCCCCAAAGCAGATTAGAATGTAAGACCAACATGAAAGGCTCTATAAAGAGACCCTAGCCCTTTAGATTCCACTGATCTTAGAATAATTTGATTTGAAACAGGTTTTAGAATCATGAGAAAAACTCATAGTATCTTTGATAGAGCAAAAAGCTTAACCACAATTTTTCTTCTTTACTTTTCCTGCATCACACACAGAATATGCTTCAGCTATCTTCCACCATAACTTTCTGAGTTTTGTTTTATGCAGAATGCCTGGTTTCGTAAATCTCGATTTAAAGGAGGGAAAGGGAAAAAACTGAATATTGGTGGTGGAGGCCTTGGCTACAGAGAACGACCTGGTCTAGGTTCTGAGAACACAGTAAGTCCTAATGGCAAGAGGTTCTTAACTTGAGCCAATGTTTTAGATGAAATTAAGATTATTTCTGGTTCATTAAGTGCATACTGTTTGCAAAGTACTTTGATAGGAGAGATAATTAAACATTTAGATAAATCATATCCCTTGACCTCATAGAACTTTTAGTCTAGTGGGGACAGGAAGCTAAGAGCAAAATAAAGTGCTATACATTTGGGGGAATAGTTACCAAGAAAGAGTCTCAGCAGGTAGCACTGAGGAAGTAGTAAATGCATTGAAAAGAGGTGTTTGATGTTAGAATTGTGTTCAATTCCCTGCCACATACTGCTGTGCAGGTACTTAGGCAAGTCACATGAGGCAAAAGTACTCCACCTCTGAGCCTTTTCCTTTTTGGGGGGGAAGGGGAGAGTTGAGGCAATTGGGGTTAAGTGACTTGCCCAGGTTCACACAGCTAGGAAGTGTTAAGTGTTTGAGATCAGATTTGAACTCAAGTTCTCCTGACTTTAGGGCTGGTGCTGTATCCACTGCACCACCTAGCTGCCCTGAGCCTTTTCTCTTACGTGATGGGTAAATCCCTTAACCTCAATGAGTTTTCTTTTTCTTCATATATGAAATGAAGGGATTGCATTAGATACTAAGGTAATTTCTGGTTTTTAAATTTTATTGAAATTAGTCTTTTTAAAAAAAATTAGTAAGGAATCAGTAGGCAAGAAAGGGGGGAACATACTGGCAGAGGAATAAATAGGAGGGAAGGGCCTGTTAGGGAGACAGGCCAGTTAGGCTGAACTTAAAAAGATTAGAGATAAAATCTAGCGTTTTATATGATACTTTTAAGATTTATGTGGTGCTTTACAGATACTACCTCCTTTAATCCTCACAACCATCCTGTGAGGTAGTGCTATTATGTTCATCTTATTAAATGGAAACTAAATCTGAAAAAAATATTGTGAGTTTAGCCTGTGGAGAGCTTTTGAATGCTAAACAGAAGAAGTTGAACTTTGTCCAGGAGACATAGGGAGCCATTCAAGCTTAAAGAGAGTGATATTGTCAGATTTATGCATAAAGACTTTGAGTATGATAGTAGTTTGGAGACTAGATTGGCAGAAAGATCAAGTAGAAGTATGAAGACCTATTCAGCTAGGTTCTTTAGGAATCTAGGTGGGTGGAAATAGAGCACTAAGTACTGTACTAAGGTGATGGCCATGGGATTTGAGAGAAGAGCTGTATGTAAAAGCTGTTTCACCAATGGATTAGCAAGTTTGATAGCTAAGGGGAAAAGATTTTTGTAAGTAGTGACAGCTGATATATAGGGGGTTAGGGCTGTGGATCTAGAGTTTAGAAAAAAAAAAGTCACATCTGGGGGTAATTTGTGGAGTCTTCTATATAAAGGCATATTATGCTTTTGAGAATGAATGAAATTGCAAAAAAGAATATAAAGAAAAAACAAAAACAAAACTCATTGTAAAATAGAATGAAGGTCTAGTTTATAATGTCTCTGAATTGAAGGGAGAAAGTAGTATGCTTCCTGGGGAGCTGGTTAGGACTGCTCAGGAAGTTGTTTTGCAACTTGTTACTAAAAACTTAATTAAGTGAAACCAGCTTAGCTTCTGTTATTTCTTAAGGCATGGGATGTGGGGAACAATATCTGCCAATTCTGTCCTCGTCATGTAACTAAATCTGTATTCTGCATTTTCTAGTACCTGGATTTAGAGAGTGAGTGGAAACTGTTTTGTTACTTAGTCTGAAACCTAGGAAATATTAACCTCCTACTGACCCATCTTTATTGCTCATTGTTGTTTGTTCTTTAGCCAGCATAAAAGCTGCCTATATGTGTAGTTATCCCGGTGAGACCTTCTAGAAATAGTTTCCCATTTAATCCTAGGAGATAGATGCTGCCCTTTTGCTGTCTCTTTGCTTTACAGGTAGAAATAAACTTCCCCAAAGTATTACTTAGCAGTCCCAATGTTTATGCCCATTGGGAATGAGGTTTTTCAGCAGCTCTTACATCATGAGTGTCTTTACTATCTAGGACCGTGGAAACAACAGCAATGTGATGAGTAACTATGAGGCCTACAAACCCTCCACAGGGGCCATGGGAGACCGCCTGACTGCAATGAAAGCAGCTTTCCAGGTCTGATATTTAGCTTGGGCCCTCTGGAGAAAAAACTCCCTAAGCATGGGTGGTAGAAGATGAGAAGATTGATCTTAACCAGTTATGCTTCATAGTTAGATTTAATGATGGCACAAATAAGGTGATAGGATGCATGGGATGGCAATTCCTAAGAACCAGATTTCAGGATTAAGAAAAACTAGAAAGTCATTTACAGTCTGATGCATTTGAGATAGACAGCTTGAACTGTTTTTATGAACATTATCAAAATTGTGCTCCCATTACAGCCTTTAAAAATTTTAATCTTAACAACTACACGAAATATTTCTGTGTTTTGAAGCCATCTTTCCTTAAATTAGCTGGGCATTCATATACCTAAATGAACCTGCTTCTGGGCTAGGGGTTCTTAACTTTTTTTGTCATAGAACCCATTTAGCAATCTGATGAAACCTATGGACCCTTTCTCAGAAAATATTTTTAAAAACCTAAAAATATATAGCATCACAAAGGAAATAATTATATTGAATAAAATTCAAAGATACCTATGTTAGGAGCCCTTTGCTCTAGACAACTCTGTTCTAGGTTATTTTCTGGATTTACTGACTCCTAATTGAGCATATTATGTATGAATAGAGATACACTTTGATATGACAGATTTCGTTCAGATTATCACTTATAAAATGAATTTGCACACATTAAGAATTATTTACTTCCTTAATAATTTCCATTTAAAATGGGACTTAATTAGAAAGTGAAGATGGGCCTACTATTTTGAGAGGTTATAGGAACTCATGGGAGGAAAACCAGAGTAAAATATTAGGAATGATAGAACCCTCCTGCACATGTAGAATTGTTATACTATGTATCCCTTTAATAATTTTCTTTTAGAATTTTGTTTCACTGAAACATGAACTCTTTCTTTTTCTTATAGTCGCAGTACAAGAGCCATTTTGTTGCTGCCAGTTTAAGCAACCAGAAGGCTGGGAGCTCTGCTGCTGGGGCAAGTGGGTGGACCAGTGCAGGGAGCTTGAATTCCGTCCCAAGTAATTCAGCCCAGCAAGGCCATGCCAATTCTGACAGCCCCATTGCCACAGCCGCCAAGAACATCCCGGGCTTTGCCAGTGCTGGGAACCTAAGCAGTGTTCCAGGAGGGTATTCACCTACTGGAGCCCAGGGTCTCAACAACACAGCATCTGGGAGCAACAGCCGGGAAGGAATTGGTGGTGGCAGTGGTAATGGGAATAGAGAGCGATACCCAGAGAATCGAGGTAGTAGTCGCCATAGTCATGGAGACAGTGGTAATCGCCATGGTGATGGTCCACGTCATGGAGATGGTCGTCATGGTGACGGATACCGCCATCCAGAAAGCAGTGGCCGGCATGGAGATGGTCATCGGCATGGAGAGAACAGACATGGGAGTGGTGGTCGACATGGGGAAAGCCGGGTTGGGAGTGATGGTCGGAATGGAGAAAGCAGGAAAGAGGCTTGTGGTCGTGAAAGCAAGACAGATGGCAGGACAGACAACAGGACGGATAGCAGGATGGACAACAGGATGGACAGCAAGACAGACTTGAAGACAGACAAGACAGCAGATGGCTTTGCTGTGCCTGAGCCACCCAAACGCAAGAAGAGTCGATGGGACAGTTAAGAGGGTGTGTGCAAAAGCATGAAATGGAATGGGTGGAGTGTATTTTTTTTAAAGGATTTCTTCTTCATAAATGGCTGTGTCCTGGGGATAAGTTGGGGCCCATAAATCTGAGATGCAAAGATCCTTGGCTCCTAAGGGACATCGATAGCCAGGGCCTAGAAATAAGACCCCTTCTTTAGAATCATTTTTCTTAAGCTTCCTTTGAAGCTGCTTTGGTCCTCATTGTGTGTTGAACCCTCATGTTTCAGCCAGGCTCTAGCCACAGGGAGAGCTAGAACTCTGGCTAGAATGGAGCTTCTGGTATGTTTTGAGAGACTTGAGAGCAATAGGCGGCCATAGTCTGCTCCTGAAATCCTGTTTAGGTGTTGAGGGGCCAGTTCAGGTTGTCCTGAAAGCTAACTGTGGAGTACAGGTCTATACTCTGTAAGTTTTGTTTTTTTGTGGGTTCCTCCTCCCCCCCCACTCCCAACAGATTTTTTTTTTCCTCTTTTCTGGTGGCCAGCTAAGGGTTAGTATGAGTTGGGCAGGCTCTCTGCACTGTAAGTTTTGAATTCCACAAATGGCAGCAAGCACAACCTTGTAAGTTTGACATGATTGCAGGTGTGCTGCAACATTTGGGAAGCAGTACTTTGGCTCTTCAGATACATGGAAGAGTGGAAAGCTGTGCCCAGAGCTACTGTGATTAGGAAGTATTCTGGAAATTGTTCCCTAGGCTTAAGATGTTTCTTAATTAAAAATAAACCTGAGCAGTTTTTAAAATCTGATTAATTGTATATTACCTTTTTTTTTTTTTTTTTACTTTTGCCACAATAACCTTTTTGCTGCAATTTGTTTTCATCTTGTTTATAAAAGTATCCAAAACTACCAGATTTTGTGACACTTGTGAAGGTTTCTTTCAGATGTGCATTCCTTCTTGCTTGCTCTAGTAAATGTTTTATTACTGGGAGTATGCCTGGTTTGTGTCATTATCTCAGATTCAGTTATTATAATGTGGTTCCCCAGAGTCCCTATTTTTTTTTAATACTATAATATGGATAACGTCCTTTGCCAGCTTTGTGGTCTCAGGACCATACTTAAGGGGGTATAAATAGCCTGGATTATATAGAAAAGTCCTTGACAGATGTCTAGAGAATAGACTTCCGAGTGTTTCCCTTAAATTTTTTGCTCGACCTTTTATTTCCACAGGTCCTTTTCATGAGGGGACAGAACAGCACAATGACCATTACTTAAAATCCACAAAGAGCCTTGAACAGTTTTTGTACCAAAAAAGAGGCATGTTTGAAAGATCTGCCTGGTCCTGAAGATAGAAAAGGGCCCACAGATCTCCATGCTTGGGAGTTTTTCACTTCTTCCTCCGGCCTTTGTGCCGCTGTTCTTTACGTTGCTGTGCCCTCAGGTCCTTCTTCATCCTTGTGTCTACCACTTTAAAGTGTCCTTTGACTCCAGCTGGTCGTCGGACCTTTCGGCCTACACCTTTTTTAGCCACAACATAGGTAACCTGGCGTTTCTCCTTACCAAACCCTGCCTTCTTGTAGAGGCTGCAAAGGAAAGAAGCAAATTGAAAATCTCCTGCCAACACTATTTTTGTCATAATATTAAAATATGGAAAGAGTAATAGATAAAACCCACTTCAACAAAAGCTCTGTGGGGGTCCTTGAAATATTTTTAAGAACCCAAGATGCTCTACTTTTTTGTTCCATTTTACCTGCGCAACTGGGCCATCTTCTCCCGCTCAGAGATATCCACTGTATTCACCACAGCCTCTGCCTTTCGCTTAGTCTGCTCCATTTTCTTTAACATCTGTGGAAAGAATTCTTGATTACAACATAATTGCCTTTGGAGGCAAGCTGGATAGTTGTCTTAGAAAACATTATTACTCACTCTACGTTTCTTTCGGGCTTTAGCCTCAGCCACTTTTTTGATAGGCCGAGCATTGATTTCACGCCAACGTTTTCGGTATTCTTCCACTGTCTTCTTATCCAGGGGCAGTGGTCGAATTCGATGCTGCTTCTCCTCCTGCACAAACCACTCAGGGAGGTCCCCTTCCTCTTCATTATATGTATATCTGATAAAAAAGAAAACTCATTTGCTCAATGCTTTTAAAACCTGCTGTCCATTCACCTGGAGCCCATCCTCCATAATTCCTACTTTTCATACCTGCTGAAGGAGTCATCCACAAGATCCCGCCTTGCCTTCCGGGAAGAGGCAATCATGGCACCTAGAGCTAGACCTTCTGGGTCCAATATCTGGCGTTTGACTAAGGAAAGAGATTTTTAGAATCCAGTACCCAATACAGTACCCTTGAATGCACATAGCTATCTTTCTAAGCAGAACCCCAGCCTCTTACCTGGGTCCTCAATGGGCACTACCACAAACCCATCATCAGGCTCTAGCGAATGGCCCCGCTTCTTTCCTCGGGGACTTTTACTTAATTTTCTATTTAAAAAAGAAAGAAAGAAAGCATGAGCCCAGCTTCCCACCAATCAAAACCTCTTCCCTTCAGGACAAAGAAACTGAGAAAGGAGCAGGGGGATAACAGGGAAATCAATCCTTCCCTAGTTTTCTACCACATCTCTATCACCAGAGACCCTCTCACCTTTCATCTTCACTGCTGCTGCTATCACTGTCTGAACTGCTGTCATCTTCCTCCTCTTTAGTAGAAGTGGCAGCCGCCTTTGCCTCTGCAGCTGGCTTTCCTTCTGTGTTGATGAACTGGGTCTGAGATTGGAAAGGCATTTTTTCCCTCCTTGAACTTGTAGGCTTCTGTTGGTCTTTTTGCTTTTCTTTACAGCGACTCTCATATAACAGCTGGGCCTGGCTTATCTCCAGAGCCTGATCTTCATCATCTTCAATCCCTGCAAAACCATCCTGCAACAAAACAGAAGTTCAGAATTAGGGAAGGGGGAAGGAAGCAAACAGACTTCTCTCAGTTCTGCCTCATACCACTATGGCTAATCCCAAAACCATACTTTAGATCCCTTCTCATTGTTGCAGTTCCTATACCTAATCATACACTTACTTTGGAAAACCACAGATTGGTTTGTTCTTCCTGAATGACAGCTTTTTCCTCCAGTGGCACCAAAAGAGGGTTATCTTGTTCCTCCTCTTCTTGACTCTGCTCCTCTGCAAACTTCACACTATGGTTCCAGAAACAGATCACGAGGAAACTTGAGTCTATAATCTTGTAGATTCCCCCACAAATCTTATAATCTTCCATGTAACACTGCCCCCTTTCCCTAGATAGCAAGTAGTCTGGTACAGATTAAAGGTGCAATTTAAAAAAATATTTCTACATTTATGTTGCACAAGAAAAATTCAGGTCATGGGGGAAGGAGAGAAGAAATGACAAAAAAAGTAAGCAAACAACAAAAAAAGTGAGAATATGAATGTTTTGGTCCACATTCAGTCCCCATGGTACTCTTTCAGGATGCATATGTGACTGGCTCCAACTGTGACTAGTCTATTGGAATTGGTCTGAATCACCTCATTGTTGAAAAGAGCCAAGTCCATCACAGTTGATCATTACATAATCGTCTTGTTGGTATGCACAATGTTCTCACTTCACTTCACTTAGCAACAGCATGTAAGTCTCTTCAGGCCTCTCTGAGGATCATGGAATTTAGAACTGAAAGCAATACCAAAGGAGTATATCCTTGGACTGAACTCACCGTTTTTGAGATGGAACTCCATAACCCTTAACTCCTGCTAGCTCTTCAGGGTCTAAGTCACTGGCCAGCGATTCATCATCAGCATCCTCAATCTCTTCATCAGATAAATAGATATCACTCTCTGGTTCTTCCAATAGGAATTTGTCTGCAGCTCCCATA
Source organism: Antechinus flavipes (assembly GCF_016432865.1). Lineage (NCBI taxonomy): Eukaryota > Metazoa > Chordata > Mammalia > Dasyuromorphia > Dasyuridae > Antechinus > Antechinus flavipes. The sequence goes on from NC_067401.1 coordinate 145,992,588, forward strand.
TTTCCTTGGGCCACTTCCTGTAGTAGCTGTGGTTTAATGTAAAATAGACCAATGCTTCTCAAAATAATGTTTTTGTGTTTTCAAGATACTATGTCGTCAAATTTATGTCAATAATCCCACTTTTGGAAAACATTTGCTACAGATATGGTTTTCCACCTTAAATGGCAGAAATCTTCCTTCTGCAACTTATACTTAAGGGACTTCTCATTTATTTAGTTGTCTTCATATGGCCTGGTCTCCTCAGTCACCTCACCATCCTAAGTACCCTAGCCTACAACATTCTTTCTAAGATGGGGCACTCAAGATGAAATATATTCCAGATACGTTCTGCAGAGTTCAGCATGCATTAGGAAGATCTATTACGCCTCCTTGGTTCTGCAGGCACAATAAATGACACTCAATGAAATTTGAAATTTTTGTCTGCTCTGTCTTACCGTTGACTTACAGTGATCTATCTTGTAATCTGACCTTATCTTATTATAGCTGAGTTTATGATGCTAATAAGTGCAGGAGCTAGAATTTTAAAAGGAAGTGTAGATTTAACACATGTATCATTCTCCCAGTTTGGTGTCACTGCGGATCTCAGAAGCACACCTTTATCCAAGTCACTGATAAAAACATTGAGCAACATGGGGACAAAGGCAGACAAAACCCTGAGGCCACTCCATAACAGGCTTTTCAAGTTAAGACCCTAATGTTAGCAAATTTCACAAACAAATCTCTGTTCTCTACCCTAACATGGTATGAACTTTACATCCTCCTCTTATTCCTCATCTCTCCAGATTTAAGAAGCATCATTCAGTCATCTATAACAGCAAGTTCCAAAGTCAATATTGGAAAATGGTACTAGGGGAATCTGTAGTCCATGATTCTCCATGTATACTGAATAGTCATAAAACCCCTCTCCACATTTCCTTTCTAGCCTACCTGGTGGCCACGGATTGTCCGTAGGGAGAACATCCCAGTTTCACCATCATCAGCAATGGACACTCCTGGCAGATCCATCTTCAATTCCACACGCTCCCGTTGCTTCCTCTGCTCCTGAAGTAACTTTTTTTTCTTCCTGAATAGAAAATGTGGGAGTCCCTGAACCTTATCAGCCAATCCCCTCAAGGCTTTTTCCAAACCTCACAATCACTCCTAATGTCTGTTGACCCAAAAGTGGAAAAATGTTATAAACATAAAGTAACTCATGAAACTGCTGAACTGCACTTGAGAACTCAACTTGTGTCTTACAGTGATGGCTCAAAGCCTCCAGAATTTATTTTTTTTTTTAACAAATATGCAGAAAAGCTTAAAAAGAAAAAGTTTGATATGTCCCCATCAATCACTTCCACATTTTGTGCTTTTCTTTACTTGTAGGTCCTAGCTGTCACAGTCTTCTCTCACCTTTTTAGCTCTGCTACTTCCTGTGCCTTCATTTCTGCAAGAGCCCTGTCCAAGTCTTCCTCCTCATCCTTGGCAGCAAGAGTCGTCTTTTTCCCTCCTTCTTGTTCTTCCTCCTCTTCCTCTTCTCCAGAGCTAAGGCTGGAATAGACAGTAAGATATGAATGAAAGCACAATTGATTGCATTAGCCCTCTCCCAATCTTACTCAAATGTTATGATCTACCACAATCTTCAGCTTACCTGATGTCCAGTGCCTTTGCTTGATCTTTTAGCTTCTTGGCCACAAATCGACGAAGCTTTGTCCTCCAATTCAGCAGGGACCTATTCCAAAAGTCCCATTACTTATCACCCTACTCTATCATTAAATGTCTTATTGAAGGCATAAGACTTACACTCAGGTACCAAGATGACAAAAATAAATGAAAATTCATGCTCTGTCCCTAACTCCAATTTTTGGGGCAAATGTTACCTATTATGAGAAAGGTATCAGGTACCATCTGCTGAAGCCTCACTGGGCCCTACTCTTCCTCATACACTCAGGCTTGCCCCCACAGTCCTTCCCAATCTCTTGATGGGATATGTCTGTCCTAGTACCTGAGCTCCTTTCGCCCCAGCACTTTGATGTCCTGGCAGTACACCTTCACATCCTCATTAGTGGCTGGATGCAATTCCAATTCCTTATCGTCCAGTATGATCTGCTCAGGAAGGAAGGAGAATCATCAGAGAAAACTAAACTTCCTAAATGGGTTAGGACAATTCTTCCACATGGTTCTTTAACCTTGAACACTCACCTCACTAGCTTTGGAGAGAAAATCAACAGGGTTTGCAGCACGGAGAAAATCAGTGATGGAGACCCGGTGATAGAGGGTAAGATCGCCATCAGCATAGCCCTCAGCCTAAGGGGACAGGAAAGAAACAGAACAGAGAAATCTCCTTTGAGGTGTTCTTAATGATCCACATTCCTTCCTTCTCTCTCTCTCTCTCTCTCTCTCTCTCTCTCTCTCTCTCTCTCTCTGAGATGTCAGGGTGTGTCCACTTTTCTTCCACATACATACCTTGGGTTTCTTCTTGGTTATCAATTCACTCACAGTCTTGGCCTGAACTTCAACCTCTTTAAAAGCAAATTTAGGATCAAAAAATTTACTGTCAATCTTATCAGGAGCCAGGAAACCTGAAAGAGAAGTGTACAGAAAGAAAGGAAAAAAAAAAAAAAAAAAAAGATGAGAATAGGTTTTGAGAAAGGGGTCAAAAGAGCTTAAAAGAAGAGTAGTACATATAGACACCTAAGAAAAATCACCTTGGCAAACCACAAAAATCTCTGCAGATTCCTGGCGGGAAGCTTGGGGCTTAGTGGCCTGGACGTGGCGAAATAGCTGCTGGAAAATCCAGAGAAGAGCCTGGTAGTCACGGGAGCGAAAAACCTTTGTAATGAAGCAGCCACCACGTGCCAGGAAATCACAAGCCAGCCGGAGTGCCATCAAAGTCAAGTGGGCTGTGGGGAATCAAGACTTGTCAGCTAGAGTGCTCAGCAGCTATGAACAATCCCAGCCCCAATTCTCCTTATGCACCTTGTGAGTAGGCATCATGGACCCAGCTAGCCCCTACATTAGGGGCTCCATCATTGAGCACAACATCAACCTTCCAAGTCTTCAGCTCCTTCTTGAGAGCCTGGAAAAAGAAATAGAATGTTACCTCTTTTTAAACTCTGGATCTTCCCTACTGTTTAGTAACTAACACAGGAGGGACATGAGAATGATGACTTGCAAAAATTGAGGATAAACATACCTAGTCTTATATAAATTATACAACCACAATGGACATTAGGTTATGGGTAAAACATGGTTTCAATCTTCTCCATCTTAACTTTTGTACTTCTCACAACTGAAGAAATCCACGATGACAGATTCAATCACACAACACGTAGCCCTGGTTCCAGCCACTATTGTCATCTCCTTCCACCCCAACCCCTATATGAAACTATTTCACCACCGGAACACTCAACACACAAGCACATGGGAAGGACAGAGGGGCGGGGCTTACCTGGCGGCACCGGTCAGTTGTGATATCCTCTTGCAGCGTAACCACATTGGGAATGGGCTTGATTGGAACCAGGTCCACCCCTAGAAAAAACACAGATCCCAGCTACCACAGGGAAGACAGAACCCTAAACCCCCCACCCCAAGCAGCCAGGGGCAATACCTTTAACACTCACCCACGATAAGGCTGGACACTGGCATAAACTTGGAAGCCACCTGCAGCCTGCAGAATTAAAGAAAGCAATCACATCATTCTCCAAAGTTTTTTCTTCTTCCCTTGTATACAAAGTATTTAGGTTTGTCACCTCTGGGGAAAAGTGGGAGGGGGGGGGCGGTGTTAGGTGGCTGGGGAAGGAGATAGTAAAAAGGGAGAATGAGACAATTTGCAAGTTGTCAGATTATGCATCGGTCACATTTGCAGCCCTAAAACGGGTGCTGGGAGTGGGGACAGAATAGCAGCACCAAATGTCGGGAGAACAACAGAACCCGTGGGAAATGCCTAGCCCGACCTCAGGACAGTAATCAAAGTTACGGAAGGGAAGGCTTCCCGGAGACGGGAGGAGATGCCCCAGGAAGCAACCTACCATCCCCCGGGCGCCGCGCACAGATCCAGCAAGGCCCGGGCTTTTTGCAGAAACTGAAAGCGGCGGTTTAGCTGGATCAGCTTGAAGGCTGAGCGGGAACGAAAGCCTGTGGAAGGAAAGGTGCCGAGTGAGCGAGGTCGGAGGCAGAGACGAGAGAGGCTCACAAGGCCAGAGGATTCTTCCAAACTCACCAGTCTCCTTCGCCAGGTGATAGAACTTGTCCCGCCGGCTCTTCCCGACTTTTCCCTTCTTTCCCATGGCGCTGGCCCGTAGTATCCCCACAGTCGGACCGGGGAGAAGACCTGGGGCACAATCTCCTAGCTCTCACTGCCACATCTATAGACAAGCAGCTTACCGAAGTATCCAAAAACCTAAACTTTTAGGGGCACGTGTTGGCTGGTGACGTACTTCCGCCCTCTTCCGTCGCCGTCGCTCTGACGTATTGCTCCGCTCCTTCAGCCATCTTGAGTTTGTTGATAAAGATTCTTGTAGCGGTTTGGAGTATTGTTGTTGATAGGCTAATTGAACGTTACCCATGGGGCGGGATCATCTAATCCGATCCCCTTACCGCTACAGGAAGTGACGTCTTCAAGATCTGCGGCCGGGATTCTTACAAAAATAAAGCTAAGACTCAGAGTGGATGATGGAGCAATGGAAACCAGTTGTCAAGGGAGTGTTTCGGAGGAGCGTTTTTTAGATCGCCTCGTCCTTTCACTCTTCGAAAGGATCAAACGTGAATTTTCGACCTTCCCAACATGGCCTCCACCCGGCTTGCGTGAAGGGTATTGCGTTCCCTGATCCGGAAGCTTTATTCTGCGTTTCGCGGTTGCTTCCGCTTTTTTGCGCTTGCGCCCGGAACTCTTGGATGCCGGCATCCGGCTCTGAGAAGGGAAGATGGCGCTGGACGGACCGGAGCAGGTAAAGAGGCGACGGCGGATCTTGGGGAGGGAGTGTGGGGATGGATGGGGTTTGGAACACAAATCTGGGCAGGGGACAAATCAAACCAAGATTTGGACCTGATGGAGGCGGGGACCGACCCAAACAGGGGTTGGTGCTACTCCAAAGGCCGACGTGCTTTGTCAGCGCCGCCCCGGCCTGAGGGGGCTGGGTATGAGGCCTCTTCTCGTATGGGGCGGAGGCGCCCTCGTTCCTCCCACGCACATTGACATTCGTGTGTGTTGCGTGTTGCGTGTTGCTTTCCCGCCCAGATTGATTGTAAACTCCCGGCGGGCAGGGAGCGAGTTTACCCCCTTCCCGTCTGGGACAGTGCATGCCTCACAGGGCTCTGTGCCGTAGGCGTCCCCCACAAAATGTTGTTTGATAACATTTCTTCAGCAGATGGAGTTGGAGGAGGGCAAAGCCGGGAGTGGACTACGGCAATATTACCTGTCCAAAATCGAGGAACTGCAGGTGAGGCCAGAGATGGGGAGGGAGAGACCAGTTATTACGGGAAGGGGGAGGGGTGTGTGTCAAATTTGTTGGACGAGGAAGAGAAATTAATTTCCAAGGACCTTCCCTCCCTTAAGGAGGGATCCTTTGAAAGGAGGGTGTCCTTGCTGGGTTCAGAAGGAAGAGAGAAGGCATGGGATGTTGGGCTTGCCAGATGTGGTGGGATTTGGGTTTAAAAAAAGAAGTGAGGTAAGAAAGCTTGAGAGCCTTCTCTGTGGGAGGTATTTGTAAGACCCGTATTGCTTGGAGCCTGAACTTGAGGAACACAGAAAACCCAGTATTCTAATTTAGAAAATAGAAACTGGATAGAATGAAGATGTATTGAAGGGTATATTTCTAAACTTAAGTGGAGACTTTGATGCTTTTATAGGGAAAATAGGGTATCCAGCTAGTAGAGGAAGAGATGGGTTTATATAGTCCTTATTAGAGACTTCATCGTTTTAATGAATAACTGACCTGGGTTTTTAAAAGTTCTTCAGAATCCCAAAAAAATGCCCTTTGTCAGAGCAGAATTCTCATCTTTGGACTAGATTGAATCACAGTAGTACTTTTGAGGACTATAAAAAGGTGGATGTGATCAGTTTTGCTTGAATCTGAGATCAGGCATATTGGGCCTTGTTCTTCCATGTTTAGAGATTTGGCTGGGATGCTTTTTTTTTAGTTATTTGTCTGTAGATTATACTGGTTATCTTCTACACTACTATAGCTGATTGTGAATGACAAGAGTCAAAATCTCCGACGTCTGCAAGCACAAAGAAATGAGCTAAATGCAAAAGGTAGGAGTCCTGCATATTGATTGGGATTCATAGATTCTGGGTTCTGTTTTGATTTTCTGGGTGGTACTATTGCTGCATTTCAGATATTAACACAAAATAGCATATGGTTGAACAGCTGTGTGGTGCAGTGGATAGAATGCCAGGCTGGAGTCAGGAAGACTTATCTTCCTGAGTTCAAATGTGTCCTCAGACACTACTGAGTAATTCACTTAACCTTGTTTGCCTCAATTTTCTCAGCTATAAAATGAGCCGGAGGAGGGCAAACTCCAGTTTATTTGTGTCTCCCCCCCCCCCCAAAAAAAAAAAGAAAAAAAAAAAATATATATATATATATATGAAAAAAAGAACCCAAATGGGGTAAACAAAAGTTGGACATGATCAAAACTAATGAAGAAAAGCATATGATAGCATCATTTTCTGTTCCATATGTGTTGGAAACTTCTTAAGAACAATAAAATACCACATGCTCCACAACAGTGCTTGAATTAATTGAACCACCAGGATGGAATGGGAATCAGGTAATTTGCTGAGTTATTTAGGAAAACATTAGCAAAGTACCAAAAAGTAAACCAACAACTGCTTGTATTTGTTTCCTATACAGTGCGCCTGCTTCGGGAGGAGCTGCAACTGTTGCAGGAGCAGGGGTCCTATGTGGGGGAAGTGGTCCGGGCTATGGATAAAAAGAAAGTTTTGGTTAAGGTACAGAGAGCAGCTAAAATAAGTCTTTTTGTTCTTTCCCTTAGATATACCCTGGAAGGCAAGGGGAGGTGAAGGGGTTGGGGAGAGAGAGAGTATGTCCCCATCTTACTGGTTAATTAATTATATATACATGTGCCTATATTTAACATTTTGTGGTTTTTCTTTGGTTGTATGACTTGGTATCTGGGATGGAGGCTGGTACCACTTGGAATGCTAACAAGCCTCCTTTTCTAGGTACATCCTGAGGGGAAGTTTGTGGTGGATGTAGATAAGAACATCGACATCAATGATGTAAGTGTAGCAACTCCAGGAATTGAGGGAGAGTAAGAGACTGGGGCCTGTGTGTGCTATGCCCTAGTGATATATTTTAAAACTATCCACCATAACCAGGTGACCCCCAATTGCCGTGTGGCCCTTCGAAATGACAGCTACACCCTGCACAAAATTCTGCCCAACAAAGTAGATCCATTGGTATCTTTAATGATGGTAGAAAAAGTGCCTGATTCAACCTATGAGATGATTGGTGGCCTAGACAAGCAGATTAAGGAGATCAAAGAAGTGATTGAACTGCCTGTTAAGCATCCTGAGCTCTTTGAGGCACTAGGCATTGCACAGCCCAAGGTAAGGGCAGGATTTCCTTTGGGAGCCAAATTAGGGATTCTGATCCATAACCCTGCACTTGGGTTATGGGAAAATTCTGGTTAACTTTACTATAAGAGGATTGAGTTTCTTCCCTATTCTAGGGTGTATTGCTGTACGGACCTCCAGGTACAGGCAAAACTCTTTTGGCTCGGGCTGTGGCTCATCACACTGACTGCACCTTTATTCGTGTCTCAGGCTCAGAATTGGTACAGAAATTCATTGGTGAAGGTGAGCATGTTAGGGGAAGATAAAGTCATGGGTGTAACTTTAGTTTAGATGAGATGAGAATCCTTCTTTCACTTTGGCCTGCAGCTTTTGAGGCAAGTTTTGTTTTTCAGGAGCACGAATGGTACGGGAGTTGTTTGTCATGGCCCGAGAACATGCCCCCTCCATCATTTTTATGGATGAGATTGACTCCATTGGTTCATCACGGCTAGAAGGTGGCTCTGGGGGAGACAGTGAAGTGCAGCGAACAATGCTAGAATTGCTTAACCAACTGGATGGTTTTGAAGCCACTAAGAACATCAAGGTGGGAAGGATTCTGGTTGGAGGGGGTAGAACCTAGCTGTAGAAAGAGAGAATAAAGATAGCCAATGAGCTCTCTTCCTTCTTACAGGTTATCATGGCCACTAACAGAATTGACATCCTGGATTCTGCTCTACTTCGCCCTGGTAGAATTGACAGGAAGATTGAGTTTCCACCCCCTAATGAGGAGGTTGGTGGTAGAGAGCACCCAGGGGAAAATGTAGCTGCCTAAGAGAGGGAAGAGTGTGGTGCTCAAGGTTTCCCTCTCCTCTCTACCACTACAGGCACGATTGGATATTTTGAAGATTCACTCTCGGAAAATGAATCTGACCCGGGGCATCAACCTACGGAAAATTGCAGAGCTCATGCCTGGGGCATCAGGGGCTGAAGTGAAGGTAATGCAGAGTGTGTATGAAAGGAAGGATGTTTAGGAGTTGTGACCTGAGAGTCCTGTCTTTTCTTCATCTGACATTCTGTATGTAGGGTGTGTGCACTGAAGCTGGAATGTATGCCCTTCGAGAACGGCGTGTCCATGTCACCCAGGAAGACTTTGAGATGGCAGTAGCCAAGGTAAAGAAGCTATGATTTTGGGAGGTGGGAAGCTGTAATACACTCCGAACTGGTTTGTCCTAGTTCTGAGCTGTACCTTTGGTAAAGAGGGATAGGACAAAATTGGATCTCAATGGAACTATCTTATCACTTCTTCCTTTAGGTCATGCAGAAAGATAGCGAGAAGAACATGTCCATCAAGAAACTATGGAAATGAAATGGTCAGCCTTACATCTCCCAAATAAAGCTCTCTGGGACAGTTAAGTTCTCTTACGATTCTAGTTTTTGCTGCCCTTCTTTGTAATCTGGAGCTGTTTAGTGATCAGACTCAAAAGGCACCAATAAACAAAATGTATTTATTTGGAAATTTCCAAACTAGCCAAAAATGGTACTTGCTGCCCTGTCCACTCCCCTTCCTCTAATCCCTATGGGACAGCAACACCCTTCCCCTCCACCATGCAAACATCCATATTTCCCTTCCCCTTTCTCCTTGGACTTTCTGAGGCCAAAGGAGCTAAATCTTCACTTTATCCCACCCTTTCTACCCCTAATGAAGAGGCAAAGCTGGGACCATTGCCTGACAGACACCCAAGGAGATGATGGCGGCTGGAGCCCTCGAGCCGCTTGCATAGATTAAGAAAATGAAGGGGAGGCACCAGGTAGAGCTCCTAGGAAAACCCCCAATCGATTCCCTGTACAAAAAGGTGTTTCCCACTTAAAAAACCTGTTCCCCAAATAGTGCAAATACCTGAAGGAAAGGAAGAGACCAGCAGTGACACTGGGCTGTGGGAATGGCAAAGAACTTTGGTTTAGAAAGGCCAGGGAGAGCCTGGGATGTGCCCTTTTACTCCTGGCTGGCTCCCTGGAGCCAGCTCTGACCTCCACGAGGTCAACACCTGTAAACATAAAAACCCAGGGGTATTTGGTTCTGAAATTTTGCAATTACAATATCAAAGCCCAAACCCCTAGGGCTGCCACAGCCCCTAGAGGTCCTGCTCAGGCCTGCCCATAAGGACAGAGGAGGCATCTGCTGAACCCAATTAAAGCCAATGCAAAAGTGAATAATAAGGCTGTGGGGCCCAAGCGACTATGAATCCTATGACTACATTTATGCAACTTAAAGCTGGGGAGACAGGGTGGTGGAGGCTTCTCCACCCCATCCTATCCCACCTCCCTCTAACTCCAGCTGGGGCACAGAGGGAGGCACCATTCCAGTCTGAGAAGGGAGTGGCTGCAGGAATAAAGAAGGCTCCCTGAGCTGCTAGGTCAGGCGGATTCCTAGCACCTGTTCCAGTTCCTGCCTGCGCTGCTGCACCTGAGAATTGGGAAATAAGAGGGAGAAAAGGGAAGGAAAAAAAAAAAAAGGTGAGGTTGCAAATTCATAAGAGGAAAGAAAAGGAAGGCTGGCCATTTTCTTCTAGGCCTGACCAGGAAACTGACTAGATCTTACCTTGGCAAAAATGTGCCTCCCTACAGCTTCCTGAGCCCAGGGCTGATGGTAGAAGGCAGCTCGCCTTTCTTCCTCTGGGTTACCTATCACGTCTGTGATGATCTATCAGAAGAGAGCAAAAACCACTAGGAAATCTCTAACAAATCCATTAAAGGAGCATGGAGAAAGGATGGATTGATATTAACTTGGAAGTCAGTATACTGTATTACTTCCCTTCTTAATCCATCCTCTCATACCTTGAGATCTCGTCGCTGAGAACGCAGCCATTCCTGAATGAAGTCCTGTGGGTCAGTGCTGAAACTGAGCATGAAATCCCTCTGAGTCTTCAGTTGGTTGATGGACTCAATGGTTTCATGGATCTGAGGAGAGTTGTGTCAAGCAAACCCATTCTCCCTGGCATTCTGCTCAAAGCCCTGAATTCAAGCCCATCCCAAGGATTTAGGGCAAACGAACAGGAAGACCTATTATTGTTTACCCCTAGAGAGCAAAAGTCTACCTTAACATCCAGGGATGCAATCTCCTGTTGGTTGGTGGTGGAAGCTAGAAAGTTGCTCATCTGTGCCTTGAGTGGATCATCTACCTCAACATCAATATCATAACAAGCCGTCTTCTTCTGGTCATTGGGGTCCACACTAGACCAAACCAGAAAAGGATAGAGATGAAATCTTTTCCACAGATCCACCCAACCTTAGGACCCATTTAGCTTTCATACAGCAAATGTAAGAAGGTTCTACTGTTTTCCTAAAACACAAAAATAAGGGCACTCCTTCTAAAGCCCCCCCCCAACTCTTGTTTACCTGATGACATGATTGATGACAATGGGGTCTGGATGCTGTAGTAGCCCAGCCAGTTTCATGGGTATCTCAGAGAAACGAAGACGCCCACAGCTAAAAATCTAGAGAGGGAACAATTGGGGTAAGATAGGGCCAGGCTGAGGAGTAGGAGGGAGAAGTAGGCAATAAGTGGGTTAAAGTGGGAAGGGTACACAGGGCATTCCAGGGCTCATGGGATCAGCAATCTCAGATGATAATGTGAAGCAAAAGCTATTTCAAAAAGAAAAGGTGGCACAGAAGGGGTAAGCAGAGAGCATGAAGGAGGACACAGTAAAGAGGTAATGGGAGTATTGACCTGGCGAAAGTAGCGGTTACAGTTGATGTATTCATGCTCGTGCCCATCTTGCAACTGGTTGTGCTTAATGTATAGCCACAAAGCCTGCATGATGGCAGCCCGGGTCTGGGTGTGCACACCAAGCAGCCGAGCCAACCGAGGGTCCAGCTTGTACTGGGGTGGCTGTGGAAAGACCAGGATGGAAAGTCAGAGAGCCCTTGCCCAGCTGCCTCACAGGTACCTCTATTTGTCAAATAGTAGCTCTGGGAAATCACCTGATGATCCAACATAAGCAGGAGGGTACACTTAACATTAAGGTCCCCAGGGCGTTTCACTTGGAAGCCATCTGTCTCTTGGGTTGTAGGCAAACGGTGCCACTGAGGGGGAAAGAAGGAAGGGCCCATTGTATGGAACAATACATATGCTTTCCCCACATGTGGGAAAGTAATATGTCTCCCAAATATATCAAAACATGGTTCCCAAGGCTATGACCCAAAGTTCATGGTATTATTCCCTTGGCTTAGGCTTGTCTTACCTCCACCAGATGGTTATCAGGTCCATAAAGCTCCTTGTCTAGCTCAATGACCAGACTCTTAAAAAATGAAGAAAACTTCCTCTTCTGTTTGCTGGGCTAAGAGATGGGAAGGAGGAGCTAATTAGCTACCTGACTTGGCTCTCCCCAACAAAAGCAAGGGTAGGCCTATTCCAATCCTGCTACTGAGGGGGATCTGGGTCTTCCATGAGACAGTAAGACTGGGAAATGGTAGGATAGCAGTAGTGGAATTCTCAATGATAACAATAGCTTATATCCCTTCTGTCCTCTCCCCACAAACCCCTTTTCATTTTTAACTCACATCATCCAGTAGCTTCCCCTCCACTCGAAGTTCCCAGGAGGCTACTTTGTCCCCTGCTGGAACTGACCCTGGGGCTCCCACTGTGGCCCCCGAAGCTCCTGCCCCTTCACCTTCTGCCTTGCTGGGGCTAAAGGTGTTAGAAATGTAGATTCGAAGCTTTCGTTTTTGCTACATTTAAAAAAAAAAAAAGAAAAGACAAAAGCATCTCTTGGGTGAGGGTTAGGTCATGTTTAAAAATTGCCACCCATTTCAAAAGTCTAGATCCCAATTCTAGGTGGAATCCAAAAAACTTTAAAAAGAATAGTCCTATTTTCTTAGTTGAGTGAGAGGAGGAGAAAAAAATCCAACAATCCTGCCACAATCCCTGGTATCTGCTCTAATAGGCCACTGATACTATAGTAAAATAAGAGAATTTGGAAAGAAATGGAATAGGGAATGTACATACCGTCAATGGTTTCTTGATGGCCTCCTGGATCTCCATTCGTTTACGAGCAATTGTTTGGTCTAGTTTACGCTCAAAGGCCAAGAGGTCCATGTATGCCTGAGACTCTGGGACTAGCTCCCGGATCTTGTGATTGGAAAAAAGGAGAAGGATAAGCATTTATCATCCAACCCTCCAACCCAAACCACCCAACCCATATCAGCTGAATATATATGCTTTTATGGATCCAAGATCAGGTACCAGAGGTCTAATCCAACCCCTTCACTTCATAGATGAGGTATGGTAATAAGACTCGGGCTCTGCAACTCCAAGTTTCACTTTCTCACTGCGCCATGTCCAATTTAAGGGAATTCCCTTTCCCTGTCAGTAACTCACAAGATTTCCAAAGCTAATACTTACTCGCTGAGGTAGAACCTTATCTGCCATTTTTCTTCTCTTCAGCCTGGGAAAGAGAGATCAAATGTTCACCCTATGGTTTTATGAGTACAGGAACCATCTCTCCCCATCACCTTTTTACCCCAAGTTCTACTTTCTCATCTCCTGGGAGATGACTGTCAGAAATAAGCCTCATTCACTGCTCTCAGGCTAGGAAGAAACCTTTCTGTCAAAAAAGTTAGTGGTAGGGAGAGCAAGGAAAACAGAAAGCACTTACCCTCGGCGCTGGGTGGGCATTGGAGGCTGAGGCTGTGGCACAAGCAGACGTTTCCGGAATGGGTCCATCATAGCAGATGGCATCCCAGGCCGAAGTGGAGAAGCTGTGCCAAAGGGAGTGCCAGCCGGAGGTCCCACTTGTAGACCACCCATAGGCATCCTGCTTCCTGGCGACATACCAGGGCGCTGTGGGGAAAGTGGAACAGTCCGGGCATAGGTTAGTGGGTATGCTCGACAGGGCCTTCCACCTATCCCCTCCATTCTGGTGATCTTGGTTACTAAGAGCGCCTTTCCCACCCTGGGCTACGTAGGGCTTTGACTAGTTTCACACAGTGAGATGACTCAGTGGAAGACAAAGAGGAACAGGCGTTTGAATGCAAAAAATATAAGCCACACCTGCCCCACCCCCATCAACCGCCCAGGCAGCTGTGCCAGCGAATAGGACTAGAGCAGCCTTAAGCACAAAGAACAAGGGGAAAACCTCTCCTCCAGAGAGGGAGCTAGTGGGAGGAACCCAACCTCTTTCATGTTCTAGTTCCCAGCATGCTGTGCTATCTTTCCCCAGGCTACCTTTCCAGAAGACTCAAGGCAACCTTGTCGAAGGCTCTTCATCTGGTACCACAAAGACTTAATGATGCAAGCTAGAGAAAGCATTCTGTCAAGGCCATTCTAGTCTACACACCACCACCCATTCTGTTAGAAGCCAAGCTAATCCTGATAACATGGCTATAGTTAGGAGAGTAGTTCAGAGACAGATGTGGATGAAAGCCACAAACGGCCCCTCCTACCGACCTCAATCCAACCTCTACTCCAGGCCAGTGCCAATTTTCAGAAAAAATAATCTAATACCTAATCCAAACTGGATCTTTTCCCCCAAAGTTTAGGTACTTAGATTACCTGTGGCAGAGAAAATGTTTCTGCTTCTATCCTTGACTATCTTTCCCCATTTCCTCCAACATATTGTTTACTTAGAAACATGGCCAGGTCTCTGCATTCCTAAAAAACTCACTACCTTGCAAACCCCTCAGCCACATATTCCTTTTTCCCTTTCACAACCAAATTTCTAAGAAAAAACTACATTTATTGCCTCCACTTACTCTTCTCTTATTCATTCTCTCATTTCTTGGCAATATGGCTTCCAATCTTATCCACTTAACTAAAATTTCTTTCTCCAAAGTTACCAAAGATCTCTTAATTGCTAAACCCCATGGCTTCTTAATTCACATCCTTTTTGACATAGAAGCATCTGACACTGACATTGACTCCTAAACACTCTTTGCACAGTGTTCATGACATGCTTTCTCTTAGCTGGCCTCCTACCTATCTGATTGCTCCTCAGTCTCCTTTGCAATAAATAAATCCTGTTCTGTTAACTGAGGAGGTAACTTTAAAGTTCTGCTCTGGGTCCTTTTCTTTCTTATATTTTCCTGTCCTCTCCCCTCTAGCCTTGGTTACCTCATTCAAGTCTCAAGGGTTCAATTCTTAATTTCTATGCAGATAATTCCTAGTTCTGCATACCCACCTCACTTTCTTTCTCCAGTGATCAGGTCCAGAATCAGGAAATGCCTACTGAATTTTTCCAATTTATAGGCATTTGAAATTCAACATTTTATCATAAATTTACCTTTCTTCTAAACTTCCCTATTTCTGTTAAGGACACTACTATCTTTCCAAAGGGCTTTGCAACCTCAAAATCATCCCCAACTCTTACACTCCATCCCATCCAGCCAATCATCTTACAAATCTTGCTGTTTCTCCCTCCACATTGCTCATGTTCAAGGCCTTCTTTCCATTCATATGGCCACAACTTTAGTTCAGACCCTAGGTGTCCCTAGACTAGATTAAAATAATAATCTCCTAACTGGTTTCCCCATTTCAAATCTCCTCCATCCAATCCATGTTTCACGAAGTTGCCCAAGTTATAATCCTAAAGCATGGTTCTACACGTCTCCCACTGCCTGATAAAAGTCCAAGGGGCTCCTCATTACTTCCAAGATCAAACTCAAACCCATCTGTTTGGCATCTAAAGTCCTTCATCCCCTGTTTTGCAGCATTGTCATACACGAGTCTCCTTCCTGCATTCTACAGTTTGTCTCATCAGGCCTTCTTGCTACCTCATTTCCCTGCTCTACACACTCCCTCTTCACTTCTGACTTAGCCTCCCTCAGTGATCAACTCAGTGCAATTCCCCTGATGCCTATCCCACCCACCCCAATAAAATGATCTTTTAAATTTCTTTTGTATATATACATACATAGTGTTTCTCTCTGTGGAATATAAATTCTTTAAAGACAGGGCCTTGTTCATTCTAGTCCTTGTTATCCCAGCATCTAGTACAGTACCTGGGACATAGTTACTTAATAAATTACTGTTGACCAACTGTTTCCAAATTACCTGGTCAGACCATAGTGACCTCAACTCAATTCCCCAAGTCCCATGTATTTCAACTCTGCTAATCCAATGCGAGGCATTAATGAGAGGGGAAGAGTACAAAAGAATTCTGTACATTCCTTCTCCTAAATTTTTTAGAGTCCTTGAAGCACCCTTTACCCCCATTCTTGGTAGGTGCTCATGTAATAAAGGAAATTCCTAGCTAAAAAGGTAAAAGATAGGATTGGGTATAAGTTCTAGCCCGAAACATCTGCTCCAGACTTCCTTGCCTCAGGCTCCTCCACAGGCTCAGGCCTCTCCCATGTGGCAGATGGGAGCTCACAAATTCTCATGGAAAAGAGACCACTCTACAGTATCACGTCTCAGCTTGTCTCAATCTGTTTCCACAGTCTTCTTGGATTATGTCTTGGTTTAAGAAAACCTATTCCATTTTCCAAGAAACAATTCTAAACCCAAAGCTCCCAGATTCAGTTCCCTAATCAGGAAAATGGGGAACCAGCCTAGTTTCCCCTGGACCATCTGTACTAAGGACCCTCCCCATATATTTAGCCCCCACCCATCTCCTGATTATCTTGTTATCAGTGTTATATCATCTTCCTTGAATGGAATATGAGTCAGAAAAAAGAACAAATTCACAGCCCTTATTTACAGGAATCGGGGCATAAGACTGAGATAAGATTGGCTGGTCAGTGGTAGTGTACATCTGCAATGGTGTGCCATACAGCAACTTTGTAAAAGCCAAAATGTTCTTTGGTAATTCTGCATGTCTGACTAAAAAGGTCTCAGCTGAAAGTGGAAAAAACTACTCCTAAACATCCTTGTCACTGTCTTTGGGGCACTCCCCTGAGTTGTCCAAATACCAAAATTTGCTGAGTGTTCCTCTTTTTTCAGCAGGCCCCCTCTATCTCCTTCCATTTCCCCTACAGCACCTCAGAGTCCTTTGTTCCCCCAGCTCATCCTATATCACAAAGTTCTCTACCCACCAGATACCCTGATAATTGGTCTGGGACAGAGCATAAGGAGGCATACTAGCTCCTTGGCTCAGTCAGTTGGCAAAAGCCCAGAAGAACCTCTCCACCCATCACCACCAAATTCCCCCAGATCCAGCTTTGCCCTTCCTTACTTGAGCAAGGGAGCACTGATTCTCTAAAGTCTCATGAATTAAACAGTCTAGCTGATTCTGGACCAGTCATGTTTCAGACCATTCCCATGAATTCCATTTTGGGATAAACCCTGTGACTCCTAAGAAACAGTGGGAAGGAAGAGAAGAAGATAAAGAACATTGAGAAGGAATATAATTCAATCTTATTCAGTCATCTCAAAATCCAGGAAGGTTTTTTGTTTAGCCCTGAATCAGTATTAGAGTTGATGCTGCCCAGAATACTGACAATTGACGTCAAAGTTGACAGGGCCAAGGAAATGGTTTGTTTTTGGATCTCTCTGGAATCATCTTGGCTCTAAAAGTCCTTCTCAACAAGGTCGGAAGTAGGAGAGATGGAACATTCCTTAAGGGTCAATATGGTTTTGTCATATCCAATCAATTGGGAAAGGTAAAAAGTAGGAAAATGCTGTTAATGGTCATCACCTGGAAGCCCTGGCAGAATGCACAGATACTTTCCTACCCTCTGTAATCTGCTTTCCTCCTAGGGCCCTCTGCCTGGAGACGAGAAGAAGAACAGAGGGAAACCTCACCAAAGACTGGGTGTATCACCAAAGAAAATTCAAAGCCTAGGGAAGGTAGTTTAGCTACCAGCCAAAAGTGAACAGAAATGAAACAGGTGTGTAGTGAATGAGGGTAGGAGTGGATGAAACTCATAAATGATCTAAAACAACTAAGATTGAGGTCCTGGGCTACATGGGTGTGAGACCCCAGCTAACTAGACCCTAGAACAAATCCCAGTTTGGTGTTGCCTTCTACAGACACGGGTAATAAACAGTTGACCTCCAGGAGTCCCCATCTTGTTAGCTGTAGGAATAACTCTCTAAGACATTTGGGACACTGGTCTGAGGCAGAGTTATACAGCTAACAGCTATCCTTCAGAACTCCCACCTTTTCAAAATCCCTCTGAATCTTCTTGCTCCAATTAGCTCCCAGATAAAATGACAGCAAAATGTGGAGAAGGTCTGCCTATGCCTGGGCTAGAGTTGGGCTGTTATGTGCCCAGGTCTCCATTCTCAAAGACTTATCCAGGTTATCTGGCTAACTCAAATATATCTCATGATATATTTGATGGAGGAAATCTACTGCACCTCCTCTGGAGGATCTGGTCCTGTTGCATGAGGAAGAGTCCAATCAAGTTAATTCTAAGCTTCCCATCAGTGGGTAGCCATCTCTCCCTCTAAAAAAGCAGTTGAGAGTTACATAAAACAGGCCAAGACAAGATAAAACACTATCACCTCATGGACTCTAGAAACAGAAAATGCTTGAAATAAAAGCTTTCTAAGAAGGCTTCCTGCAATGGAACTGCCATCATGGGCACCCTACTCCTAAGTAACTAAGCTTCCCCCAGTTTATGCCCCCCCCCCAGCCCCTTTTTCCAATGGAAGGCCTCACACCCTTCCTGCCCACCACAATCTCCGAACTCCTCAGGCGCCCTCCCGAAGCACCTCACACTTGATTTCCTTCACCTGCACCAACATCCCATTGCCTCTCCATTTCCGCCCTTTACCCTTCTTTCACCAGCCAAGGTGGCATTAATTCTCACGTGCCTGAACCATGCTTCCTGTGCTCCTCAATGTACACTAGGTCTGGCCTTAGCACTCCATTCTTGCCCATATGCACCTTCCTCCCATTCCCACCTGCCCTTCACAAAAGTGCTGGACTTGGAATCTCAAGGCTTGGAATCAAATTCGACACTTACTATCCACGTACCTTTGGCCAAGTGGCATAACCTCTTTGGCCTCAGTTTCCTCATCTGTAAAATGGGAGGGGTGGAAGGATGTGGGCCTGGACGACATTCTGAGTTCCCTTCCAAAGTATACGCACCTATGATAGCGCCAGGAAGCCACTGGCCTGGGGAGCCCCGAACCTGGTGTTCTGTATTCTAGGTCCGCCCCCGCCCCCCAACTGTAATTGGCCTTGACCCTTGGCTAGAGAATGACCCTTGAACTTGGCACCGTGAGCTCCACTTTCTCTGGGGGCGGGTGTTCTCCCAGGCTCCAGCCCTCGAGCCCCCGCCGACCCCACCCCGACCCCCTGACCCCCGACCCCGTACCTGGTACTGCGCCGCTGGTCCCGCGGGCCCGATGGGGCGAAAGGCTGCGGCCCCGGGTCCTCCCGCGCCTCCAGCAGGCCCCGGGCCCCTTAATGCCGCTCCGGACAACATCCCGGGCCCGGCGGGAGGCGGAGGGGCCCCCAAGGCCGCCGCCACCGCCCCCCCGCCGGGGCTTAGCGGGGGCAGCGGGAACCCCCCCGCGCCGCGGCCAGACATCGTTCCGTCCTGTCTGGCTTCAGCCGCGATCCAGGTTCCGGGCTACGCGCCCAAGGAACCCCCTCCGCGATCCGGGCTCCGGGGCTTCCGGATCCGAGTTCCGTTCTTTACTGATCCAGGCTCCGGGATTTCCCTGTCTGGGACCCGAGGTTTCCTGATCCGGGTTCTAAACTCTTGTACTGAGTTGGTCAGGATCGGATCGGTCCTAGCTCCGCTCCTGAATTGGGGGCGGGAGAGAGGCGGAGAAGTGCAGATCCGGGTTCAGTACCGCGCCCGCCCGCTGGAAGTTCAGCCCTCCGAAAGGGAGTGGGGGAGGTGAAGGAGCGGCGGCAGGATACCTACTTCCCGCTGACAGCAACAAACCACCGACTCCGCCCAACCCCGGCCTAGACCCCGCCTATACCTACTGCCTCACCCAATCCTGGGCCACCGTCCTCAAATCCCGCCCCTCGCGAGAACCGCCTCTAACTGCCGACTCCCCTCCTTCCCTTCGCCAGAACCCCGCCTCCTTCCCTCCCAACCCCCAGCCCGCCAGCGGCCTCTTCCGCTTTCCAGCTCAGCTCCCGCCTCTTGCAGGAAGGGAGGGGGAGAAGAACCTAGTTAGCCCCAAAGCTGTCAAGAGTCCTTCACCCTCTTCCTACACACCCCCAGCAAATTTCACTGTGCTTTGCACAAGACTCTAGATGCGAGAGGTGCTCGAGTCTAGGTTCCATATTTATTCCCAAAGAAAGAGCGAAAGACGGCAAAGGGATAAAGATAGTAGCAAAACCAGCCTGTCCAGTCTCTGCAGGGCTGGAGGGGTGGGTGGGGCGAAGAAGGCGCCCTGCGCTTCCGTCTCCATTCACCCATTTCTGCGTGGCTGCGCGTGGGAAGTTCCCCTACCTGGAAGAAATAGATTCCGGCTCAGCGCCGTAGAATTGATTGGTTATTCAAATTTGATTAAGTATTTATTAGTCAATTGTTAACATTAGTAGGCATTTATGCTGCTCTTACCATGTGCCAGGCATGCTAAGCCCTGGGGATACAAATACAAGCAACTGTACAATTCCTGCCCTCAAGGAACTTACATTCTAATAACAAATGTTGTGAACACTTACAATGGTTGGGCACTGGGCTACATCTCACTTGATCCTCCTAAAACCGTGGGAATTAGGGGCCATTAATAACATTCATTTTAGAAATGAAGGGAAACTGAGGCAAAGAGGAGAAATAATTTACCCAAGGTCACACAGCTAGTATATGTTTGAGGTTTGAATTCAAATCTCCATGACTACAGGCCCTATACTCTATTGACCAAGTCTCTTAGCTGTATTGCTCTTATTTTTCTAATAAGGAAAGGCAACATATAAAAAAGTTTAAGGGGTTGAGAGTATGTTGGGAACTGGGGTGAGGTGGGAGTAAGAGGGGGCCAGAGTTAGAAATGGAGAAAGTCAAAGAATAAAAGTTAACTAGACTGATTTGAACCCTTCTTCAAAATAGAGTTTCAAGGAAGAACTTAGGAGAGATAGTGGCCATTGGGAGAAGAAGTGGAGAGAGACAGCAACTAAAGTATGGTGGCAAAGGCCAGAAGAGTGAAGCAACTCCAGTCAGAGTCATTCCCCAAAATGGAGATTCCAGGAGGAGCTCACCATTTTTTAAATCATAGTGTTTTTTGTATTATTTGTAGCATGAATTGCTTCACTGCAGTATTCCTTCACAAAAAAGCTTTTGCAATTGTAAAGGGTGTTGGTGAAAGTAGCATTGGTATTTAAAGTAATTTGTTCGGCATGGGATAGCAAAGAATTGGAAATAGATTTGACAACAATTTCAACAAATTATAATTCATGAAGTTGATGTATTCAGGGTTCAATTCCTAGTTCCAAATGATGTGTTTAGGGTTCAGGCTCCAGATGTTGGGGTTTGGTTACAATGGCCATTCTCTTTGGCAAAAGATAGGTTTATTTAGGAGACGAAATTACAGGCAAAATGAGATAAATTAGACACCAGAAATAGTAAATATGAAATAGAGTTGAGAGAGCATATAAACCCAAAATGGTTGTTAACAATTAACAATGTAAAAGACAAAATTCCCTAGTGTAACTTAAAAATTAGCAGAAAAAGTATAAGGTGAGAATCTACCCTTAACTGACAAGCTAAATCCATAAAGTTTGGCATCCTAAAAGAATTAGTTCTCTATAAAGAGAAAGACACCATGAAGCAGTGAAGGGGATGAGAAGAAAGATACCATGAGCCATGGAGGGGAAAGACATGAGACAGAATGCTTTGGTAGGTTTAGCCCAGAAGGTTCAGCAAAAATAGTGTGGGTCATAGGTTTATAATAAAAATTTAATCTCAGGGGTCTGACAAAACTTGGATTCTTGACTGGACATAGCAAGGTAGGGCTACCCTGACCTCCACAGAGGGTGGGACTATAAAGTTAAACTAATCCCCATCAGTATCCTTCCCTACTTACCTTAGGGAGTAATTTTATCAGTACTTCAACCCCACCTAGTAACCCAGGTCCTCAAATTTAATGGAATAGTACTGTGCTGTAGGAAACCTGATGAGGTAAAATAGGCATCAGGAGTGATAAATAGAAATAGATTCAGGAAAGCAATACATTATAAAAAAGATTATTATGGGGCAGCTAGGGGGCACAGTGGATAGTGCACCAGCCCTAAAGTCAGAAGAACTTGAGTTCAAATGTGATCTCTGATACTTAACACTTATTAGCTGTGTGACCCAGGACATGTCACTTAACTCCAATTGCCTCAGAGGAGAAAAAAAAGATTATTACATAAAAATCAGTTCTCAACGTGGAGCAATTATGGTATAAAACATCCATCACAGATTACAAAGTTTTATTATGTGGAGATCTCATCTTTATCTTTCCTAATTCTTCCCTGGTTCCTCCCCTTATTTCATAGATGCTGCTTCTTGTCCCCTGAGACTTTAAAAGTTGTATACCCTGAAATGCAAACCATTCATTTATTACTGCATTGTGACTTCTTGAGCCAGGGTTCAGGTAAATAAGCACCCCTCTCCTTGTTAATTCCTTTTCAGGACTAAGCCTGCTATGAGGTAGCATCTTCCCTCTAGTGACTTTTTCCTCTTGGTTAATTGTGAGTTCTATTAGGAAACATCTTTCCCCTTGTTAATTCACATAATATTAAAAATTTATGATGGACGTCTTGTGCTAGTAGACCAGGTCCTAGACTTATCTAAAGATACACTAATCAAGATCTCAAAGGTTGTTTAAAGATGCCAGTTCTAGACTACGGCTATACAAACAAAATTGTCTGAGATTTGATTATGGCTGGTAATAGCCAGATGCGCTCCTTCCTTAATAGGGGGGAAAAAATGGCTATGATGAATACATAGAGGCATGAAAAGACTTCCATGAAGAGATGCAAAGTGAAGTAAGCAGAGATTGGAAAACAAAATACACAAAGACTACAACCAAGTCAACAAAAGAATGCTGCTGCTTTTTGTGTAGTTCTCCCCCATTAAAAAGTATGTGTGTTTTTGATTATATTTTTGTAATTAAAAAAAAAAACCTAGAAATTTACTTTGTTTTCAGTAACTAAGAGGGAGGTTCCAGAAACTATAGATTGGCATGGAAAGGTAGACTTTTCCTCCATCTTTAATAAAAAATGTGATAAAATATTGGCAGATATGTTCATACTGGCAGATATGTTTTTGCTGAAGTGTATCCATGCTAGATGACAAAATTTAATGGATGATTATATCTTTGTAAAAATCCTAGGTGTATAATCTTTTTCTTTTCTACTATGTTGATGGGAAATGAATGCCCTTTTTGTTTGATTTTCATTAAATTCAGAAAAAAAAAACAAACCCTGCTAATTAAAAGAAATTTCCCACAAAGGATTCCTTTAATGTTTAGGTGGCACAATGAAAAGAGTATTGGGCCTGGAATCAGGAAGATCTGAATTCAAAAGAAGCCTCAGACACTAACCATGTCAATATAAGCAAGTCACTTATCTCTGCCTCAGTTTCCATAACTATAAAATGGGAATAATAATAGTATCTAGCTCACAGGGTTGTTGTGAGGCTCAAATGAAATATTTGCTAAGCACAGTATCTGGCACATAGTAGGCACTTAATGTGACTGCTCCTTTTCTCTTCCCCTTGTACAATTCATTAATAATGTTTTTACTTCTGTTCGTTGGAGTTCCTCACTGGTTATATATTATAGACTATTCATACTCATCATATTCAATATTCAATTTTTAATATTGCAGAGAAAATTATATGTTATATCTCAATATCATATATCATTGGTTCTTAATCAGGGTAATGTGAACTTGTTTCAAAAAAAGTTTTGATATTTATAGTTCAATGTAATTGTTCTGAGAACATTTATTCTGAGAAAGGGTCCATTGGCTTCACCAGATTGTGATTGGTCTATGACTCAAAAAAAAAGGTTAAGAACCCACTGCTATCTAATACTGATAGTTCTGTGTGGGGACTGGTACATGCATAGAGTTCATCAGCATGTTCTGATAATGCAAAGTTCCCAATTTTTCCTTTTCTCCAGCATCTCTCTACCCACTGAGAAGGCAGGCAATATGATATCAATTATACATGTGAAGTCATGCAAAACATATTTAAGAAAGGAAATTCTTAGCAGTTTTGAATGTTGGATTCATTGAATCTCTCTGCGTTCCCACCATCCAAACAGCTTTTTGGCTAGCATCTGAGTTGAAAAGACAGTCGTTGCTGAAATGATGTGGACTGAATGTACTGACTGGAACTTTGTGGACAGAATTTGTACTATCTTATATTTAACATTTGTTATTGTTCAATCATGTCCAATTCTTCATGACACCATTTGGGGTTTTCTTGGCAAAGATACTGGTGTGATTTGCCATTTCCTTCTCCAGCTCATTTTACAGATGAGGAAACTGAAGTAAACAAGGTTAAATGACATGCTCAGGGTCACACAGCTAGTAATTATGTGAGGCCATATAACAATGAATCTTCCTGAGTTCAGGCCTGGAGCTTATTATCCATTGTACCACCTAGTTGCAATTAATCATTTGCTATTAGGTTTCCATGAGTTAATTGTGTTTTCCCTTAACTGTAAACCTCTTGAGGACAAAAACTATGTCTTTTTAAAAGAAATTATTTATTTAAAACTCAAATACAAAATGGAAAAAAAAAGAAAAAACTATCATGTGTACAGCAGAATATAAGATTCAAAACATGTCACAATAAATTTCCATATCAAGAAAACATATATAATAATAGAACACATTATATTCAGAACTGTCCTTTTTTTCTTTGCTTCCTTTTAGATTTTATTTTGTTTTCTGCTGTGCACTTTTTATCTTATTTTTTTCCCCTTTTGTTCTCCCCACCCTCATACTTTCCCCAAGCAGACTACATAAGCACAGATATATTTATGTATGTATATATATATGTGTATATTATATGTTTATACAACACATATACACATATACATATACATATATCTAAAACAGTATTAATATGGCTGACATAGATTTCTCTTTTGATGAATCTTTAATTTTCACTTTGAGATCAATGATTACTACTCCTACTTTTATCTTTTTTTTCTAATAAATTCTACTCCTGATCATTGTTATTGTGTTTGTGTATATCTCTTGTTTCTTATCCCTACTAATTCTTCTTTATTTTTACCCACTAGCTTGTTTTGATATTGCTTATACTTCCCCAACCCTAAGATCCCTCCCTTAGCCTCTTCCCCAACCATTTTCTTTTCTCTTTATCCCATTCTCATTAATCTGTATATCTTATCCCACTCCCATTAATCTGCATATCCTCTTCATCTTATTTCTTTATAAATTTTGAATGGTTTTATATCCTTTTCGATATATAGGTATTGTTCCCTCTCTAACCCATGAGTAGAATTTCAGAACTACCAATCTCTTGTGTACCATCTATTACTTCTATGTCAATTCTTGCTCTTGTTATCTCATTTGTCTAACATGATTACTTGCTGTTTTTATCTTTTTCTGCATGGTTTTACTGTTTAGAATCACCTCATATTCAGCTCTACTTCAATTACCCAATTACTAATGACAGTCTTAAACATATGATTTATATTTCTGTGTATGAAACGTAAAACAGTTTGTCCTTATTGAGTTCCTTGAAATTAGTCTTTGATAAAAAAAAAAAAAAGAAATTAGTCTTTGATGTTGACCCTTATAAGTTACATTTTCTAAGTTCAAGTTTATTTGCCACAGGATCCTAAAAATCTGGCAATTCACTGAATGTTTTTTTTTTTTTTTCATTCGGTATATTTATTCGGTATACAGTATTCCAAAGCCTGTGGTCTTTTATTGTAACAGTTGATAGATTTTATGTGATTACATTTGTAACTCTAGCATATTTAATTTTTGTTACTGTTTTGTTTTGTTACTGTTTTTGTTTGTAAAATTTTCTCTTTGATCTGGAGATTTCAAAATTTATCAATAATGTTCCCTTAGGTTTTCTTTGTGGGATCTCTTTGAAGAATATAGATATAGATATAGAAATAGATATCTATTTTTCTATTTGTACTTTTCCCTCTTAATCTAACATTTCAAGACAATTTTCTTTAATTATTTTTTGTTTTATCATAACCAGATTCTTTTTTTTTTGGTTGTAGCTTTCAGGTAACTCAATTATTTTTATATTTTCTCTTCTTAATCTGTTCTCCAGATCTGTTGCTTTTCTTATAGGATGTTGCACATTCTCTCCTATTTTTTTCATTAAAGAATATAAAAGATATTTTATTTCTTGGTCTCTTTTAACTTTACAGCTTCCCCTTGCCCAATTATAATTTTCAAAGAGTCATTTTTTTCCCCTTAAGATTCTTGAGTCTTTTTTAATTGGTTGGCTTTCTTTTCATAATCTTATTTTTCCTGGATTCTTCTTCTTATTTATTTATTTTTTTTTAGTTTTTCCTCAATCTATCTCACTTGATTTTTAAAATCTTGGAATTCTATGAATTCTTTCTTGGAAGCTAACCATTTAACATTGCTCTTTGGGGTAGGAGAGGCTTTCATGTATTTTATTTATTTATTTTTACTTCAATATCCTCCTCTGAAGGTAAACTCTGGTCTTCCCTATTTTCATAGTAACTTTTTATGATTGAGTTCTTTCTCCTTTGCCTACTTATTATTATTATTATTATTTTCAAATAAGCTTGTTAATGTAATCACTTCTTGTTCTGTAGTGATACTCGAGTAGGTAGAATGAGGGGATGGGAATGGTACCTCAGGTCCCTCTTCAGTTTTCCTCTCTGGCCTGGAAACCAAAAACAAGAACTCAGTCCTCCTGTACATGCCCGCAGCCAACAGAGTTTCTGATTCACTGCTTCTTCAAGTACCAACTATCTGCTGGTTCTTTCTCACCCAAGGCTGTATGCACCTCAGTAGCAGAGCTGGGCCTGATGTTCCTTTTTAGCAGAAGTCCCCTCAACTTTTCCCAACTCAGATTACCATTCTTCCCCAACTTCTATTTGTTTTTAGCCATCCTTTGTTCACCCTGAATTTTTGTGGGGAAAATCTAGAGAGCTTGGAATTTTGTGATTGATTCCACCATCTTCTCAGAATCCTCTTCCAGAAGCCATTATCTTAAGAGTTTTGGTTATTCTCATCATGTCATATGCAAAATTCTGTATTGATAACATCCCTACTCAACATCAAAGGTGTAAAAAATAGCTTCGCTATATGGAAACAAGTATAAATAGATCTGTTGCCAGGTGTCTTGAATTTCTCAACAAATGAAAATATTATAGAAACAAAATTATTAAAGGAATAACCAAAAGAAGGTAAATCAGTAAGATAAGATTAATTATGGAATGTTTCCTGTGAGTTGGTTATGAACTCTAGGGGGAAAAAATTGATGCCTTTTTCTAGAGGCATACATTCTAGATCTACATTCCTATTTTAACAGGAGACCAAACAATGGTTCCAGTCCTTCAGAGCATTACCAAAGTCCACGAAGACTTTGGAACATATGCCAATAGGTTCTAGTTCTCTAATCATGTGGTAAAAAGGATCCTTTTTAATTGGTATGGAGCTGGAACTAGAATATATTTAAAAGGTCTATATAGCCTATATATAGGCTATATAGTTTTTTAGTTACCTAAATACTAGCAAATGAGGGGTCTGAGCAGGAAAAAATAATGATGAATGTTGGAGGGGATGCGGGAAAACTGGGACACTAATGCATTGTTGGTGGAGTTGTGAACGAATCCAACCATTCTGGAGAGCAATCTGGAATTATGCCCAAAAAGTTATCAAATTGTGCATACCCTTTGACCCAGCAGTGTTTCTATTGGGCTTATATCCCAAAGAAATACTAAAGAAGGGAAAGGGACCTGTATGTGCCAAAATGTTTGTAGCAGCCCTGTTTGTAGTGGCTAGAAACTGGAAAATGAATGGATGCCCATCAATTGGAGAATGGCTGGGTAAATTGTGGTATATGAATGTTATGGAATATTATTGTTCTGTAAGAAATGACCAGCAGGATGAATACAGAGAGGACTGGCGAGACTTACATGAACTGATGCTAAGTGAAATGAGCAGAGCTAGGAGATCATTATACACTTCAACAACGATATTGTATGAGGACATATTTTGATGGAAGTGGATTTCTTTGACAAAGAGTCCTGAGTTTCAATTGATAAATGACAGACAGAAGCAGCTACACCCAAAGAAAGAACACTGGGAAACGAATGTGAACTATCTGCATTTTTGTTTTTCTTCCCGGGTTATTTATACCTTCTGAATCCAATTCTCCCTGTGCAACAAGAGAACTGTTCGGTTCTGCAAACATATATTGTATCTAGGATATACTGCAACATATCCAACATATATAGGACTGCTTGCCATCTAGGGGAAGGGGTGGAGGGAGGGAGGGGAAAAATCGGAACAGAAGTGAATGCAAGGGATAATGTTGTAAAAAAATTACCCTGGCATGGATTCTGTCAATATAAAGTAATTATTAAATAAAAATTTAAAAAAAAAAAGAGGGGTCTGAGGCTTTTTATTCTCGACTCCTGTTTTTGACAAGCATACCACCATGGCAAATGTAGAAGAAGGGAAGCTGGGCCCATTTCAATCAATGCTATATCCCGGCTGAATATCTTTCCATGCTATTGTTAAATTTACTTTCTTTTATTAACTCCTAGCTCATCTACAAGTTATTTCATTGTTTCAAT
Source organism: Antechinus flavipes (assembly GCF_016432865.1). Taxonomy (NCBI): domain Eukaryota; kingdom Metazoa; phylum Chordata; class Mammalia; order Dasyuromorphia; family Dasyuridae; genus Antechinus; species Antechinus flavipes. Next base: position 146,020,754 of record NC_067401.1, read on the forward strand.
CCCAAACTTGAACAGTGAGATCAATTGAAATCAGGCATGGTTCACAGTAGCTCTGTGAATAGTTTGTTATGTATACCTATCTTTGGACTATATCTCTTTTTTTCACTTTTATTTTTTTTTTAAATTAAAGCTTTTTTATGTATAAATATATTTATACAATTTTCTTGCTGTGCAAGAAAAATCAGATCAAAAAATGTAAATGAATAAGAAAATAAAATGCAAGTGAACAACAACAAAAAGAGAGAGAATGTTATGTTGTGATCTACATTCAGTTCCCCCAGTCCTCTCTCTGGGTGTAGAAGCTCTCTTCACCACTAGATCATTGGAACTAGCATCAGTCATCTCATTGTTGAAAAGAATCACTTTCATTAGAATTGATCATCATATAATATTGATGTTGCTATGTACAATGATCTCCTGGTTCTGCTCATTTCACGCAAGTCTCTCCAGACCTCTCTAAAATCATCCCCCTGATCATTTCCTATAGAACAATAATATTCCATAACATTTATATACCTTAACTTATTCAGCCATTCTCCAACTGATGGGCATCCATTCAGTTTCCAGTTTCTTGCCACTATGAAAAGGGCTGCCACAAACATTTTTGCATCTGTGCATCCCTTTTCTTCCTTTAAGATTTCTTTTAAGATAGGCCTAATAGAAATACTGCTGGGTCAAGAGTATGCACAAGTAGATAACTTTTTGAACATAGTTCCAAATTGCTCTGCAGAATGGCTGGATCCGTTCACAATTCCACCAACAATGTTTTAGTGTCACAGTTTTCCCATATCCCCTCCAACATTCATTCTTATCTTTTCCAATCATCTTAGCTAATCTGAGAGGTGTGTAGTGATATCTCAGAGTTGTCCTAATTTGCATTTCTCCGATCAGTAGTGATTTAGAGCACCTTCTCATATGATTAGAAATAGTTTTAATTTCTTCATCTGAAAATTGTCTTTTCATATCCTTTGACCATTTATCAATTGGAGAATGGCTTGAATTATTATGAATTTTAGAAATAAGGCCTTTATCAGAACCCTTAAATGTAAAAACGATTTCCTAATCTATTGCTTCCCTTTTGATCTTGCCTGCATTAGTTTTATTTGTACAAAAACTTTTTAACTTAATATTATCAAAATTATCTATCTGGTGTTCAATTATGAGTTCCAGTTCTTCTTTGGACACAAATTCCTTCCTTCTTCACAGATCTGAGAGGTAAACTATCCTATGTTCTTCTAATTTGCTTATAAATTGAAGCTTTTTAATTTTCAAAATACATGCATGGATAATTTTTCAACATTAACCCTTGCAAAACCTTGCATTCCAATTCCCTCTTCCTACCTGCTATTCTCTCTACCCCCTTCCCTAGATGGCAAGTAATCCAATTTATGCCAAACATGGTAAAATATATGTTAAATCCAATATATGTGTGTGTGTGTGTGTGTGTGTGTGTTTATACACACACACACACACACACACACATATATATATACATATATACACACACACACAATTATCGTGCTGCACAAAAAAAAAATCAAATCAAAAAAGAAAAAATGAGAAAGAAAATAAAATGCAAGTAAACAACAATTAAAAGAGTGAAAATGCTATGTTGTGAGCCACAGTCAGTTCCTACAGTCCTCTCTCTGGATGTAGATGGCTCTCTTGATCACAAGATCATTGGAACTGGTTTGGATTATCTCATTTTTGAAAAGAGCCACCCATGCCCATCAGAATTTTTCAATGTATAATCTTTTTATTGCTGTATATAATGATCTCCTGATTCTGCCATTTCATTTAGCATCAGTTCATGTAAGTATCTCCACGTCTCTCTGAAATCATCCTGCTGATTGTTTCTTATAAAACAGTAATTGGAATATATCTTGAATATCAGATCCTTATTAGAAATATTTGATGTCAAGATTTTTTTTAAGCAATGATTTCTCTTCATTATCTTGGATGCATTTTGTTTATGTAAAAGTTTTTCAGGTTTATTTAATGGAAATTATGCTTTGTCTTTTAGGATCTCTACTTGTTTTTTATAGTTCTCCTCATAGGTATAATTATGAAAAAATCTTAATCCATTCCATTTTTCACCAATTTTTCTTTATGATATGGCTTTTTATAGTTGTTGACTATATATTTGAAATCTTGTAGTGTAAGATGTTTAACGAAACAAACAATGTGCAGGTTTTCTTCAGGTATATGGTAAATTCAACAATAGCTCTAAAACTTTTTGTCTGTCTCATTTTGAATCTCCCTTTGTTCTCCATTAAAGATAATTTTAAAAAATTTAGCTATACTCTTCTCCTTTTTTAAATTACTATCTAATGTTCCAAAAGAAACAAAAGAAAAACCCTCCCATTAACATATTTAATTAAGCAATACAGTGGTTTGAGTCTCCCCCCAAAAAATAAAACAACCCTAAAACAAACAAACAAACCCTCACAACTCTGCATTTTTCTTTTTCCAGTTGTTCTTGTTAAAGATCTTCTCTGGGAAGATAAGCACAGTGTAGTGGCTAAGGGTTGTGCTGGATTTAGTAAGCTCCAGGTTCAAATTTCGCCATAAACACTTGTTAACTTACTAACATTTATTATAATTAAATCATTTAACTTCTTTGAATATAACTTTAATGTTTGTTATCCTACCTCAGACTCTTTCTGATTATGGGCCTATAAATCTGGGGACTTTGGGGGAGGACTGAAAGCATGGTGGTCCTTTAACAGAAATAGGTAGAGTTAGGGAAGGAAGTATTTCAGGCATGGGAAGTGGCCAATGCAAAGGTATGGAGACTGGAGATGAAATGTCTTAGTGTAATGCCGGAGAAACTGAGGCAGGAGAGAGATTAGAGAGTTTTAATATTTTATTAATGGGAGAGTAAGATTGACTGGACAGGACTCTCGTCTCAGATTATCCAGTCAGACAGAGATAAGTATACTGGGACCAAGGAATCCATATTGGTCCCAGAGCTGGAGGACCCAAAGAATCCAGCGTCCAGCATACAGCTGCCAGTCGCCATTCTCCAGCAATGAATGAAAGAACCCCAACTTCTTAAATACCTTTTTGGAGACAAAGAAGAGAAAGGGAGGGAAAGTTTTTTTATCAGGGAGGGGAAGCCATAAAACCTAAAAATTCCAGAGACAAAGAAGTAAAGATATCGTGGGTTATCTTGGAATATTTTAAGGGATATTGTAAATCCCTAAAAGAGTCAGGAGATCTACTCTTTTATCTTGCTAATTCATAACCCGAGAGTGAATAATCCTTAGTTTTACTGGGTCAGAGTCAGAACAGTTAAGGAAACTGAGACAGGGAAACTGAGTCAGGACAGTTAAAGAAAACTGTGGCATAACATTAGAGATTTTGAGGATTGTGGGGAGGCAGACATTGAACTGCTGATACTACCTCAGTTCTAATACCAATTCCTCACCTTCTTCCATGTCCATCTATGATCCCAAATGTTTAACTGTTCCTCAGGACCAGTGACTTCAGTCTTGTTTCCATTTCCACTGCAAAAAATACCATGCAGACTCTCCCAAGTCAGCTTCAAGGTCATCTCTGCTCCAGGGATTTGCTTGTACACTTTCAAAATAAGATGAATGAAGACTGGAAAGATATATTATGTCATGACTTGGTTATGAAGGACTTTACAAGAACTTTATATTTGATCCTGTAAGTAATAGACATTGAAATTTATTGAATAAAGACATGGTCAGTCCTGTGTTTTGTGAAGATAAACAATAGTCAAAACACATTTATAAAATGCCAACTAATGTGCCAGATATGATGTTAAGGGCTGAGGATACAAATATGGGAGGGAAAAAAAGGAAAAGCCAGTCCCTGCCCTCCAGGAGTTTATAATCCAATGGAGGAGAACACAAAGTAACACAGTCAGGTGAGATGTTCTGAATTAAACTCCCTTCTTAAGTGGAGTTGCTCTAATCTCCATTTAGAGAGGCAGAAGAGAGTGGAAAATAAGAGTCCCAAAGCTGCTGAGAACTTGGAGAATGATGCTTGTTCTTTTTCTGACCATCATGTGGCCAACCCATCAGAGCTGTGCTCTCTAGTAGAGTTGGAATGCTTGGCAGTTTAAATTGAGAAAGGACCTCAGTGAATAGTATCTTATCCTGCCAGGTGATCTTCAGAATCTTCCAAAGACAATTCAAATGGAAGTGATTCAGTTTCCTGGCATAATGTTGATATGCTGTCGAGATTTCACAGCCATACGATGAGATAAGCACAGTGACTATGAAGATTTTTAACTTGGTAGTCAGTCTAACACCTCTTCTCTCCCACACTTTCCTATGGAGCTCCCAAACAACTATTTGACTCTGGCAAAATATATATATCAGTCTTATTTTTAATGTGGCAAGGTTCTTGCCAGAGTCCTCCTTATTAGATTGATCCTTCACCTGGAAGAGGTTCATCTGTCTGAGAGTCAGTATGTTTTCAGAAAAGATTGAGGAACAGTTGATAATGGTGTTTATAGCCAGAAAACTCAAGAGGAAATGTTACAAGCATAATGGAAGTCCCTAAGCTTTTGCAGATCTGGCCAAGGCCTTTGATACTTTCAATTATGAAGGCTTATGGAAAACTATGTCAAAATTTGGTTGCTTAGAGTTCATCTGTCATATATATCAATCTGATGATGACATGCTTGGGTTCTGATAATGGAGAGATGTTCTCACTCTTTCCCAGAATCAATGGAATGAATCAAGGCTGTGTACTTGCTCCCATTTTTTTTTTATCATGATGTTTTCAACTATGTTGTTAAACTCCTTCAGTGAAGATGAACATGGCATCAAGATCAGCATTGATGATAAAATAAAAGTTCTACAACATGAAAAGGCTACAAGCCAAAATTAAAGTGGAGGGAGTGTTGGTGCATGGTTTTTTGTTTGCAAATGATTGTGCATTCAATGCAGCCTCTGAAGCTGAGACTAACAAAATATGGATAAATTCTCTGCTATTTGTGCTGAAAACATAGATGTTTCATCAGCCAGCACCATACCATCCATATGTGGAACCATTGTTACAGCGAATGGAGAAATTTTTAATATTGTGGATATGTTCACCTACTCTGGCAGTATAATTTCCAGGGATACATACATTGATAATGAAGTTGAACATTGTCAGAGATTAGATCATCATTGTCAAATGATGTCAAATTTTTAAATTGTCTATAGGAAGGCCTACTAAAAGAAATCCCTTCCAATTTAAAGGAGTCATATCTGTGTGTGAATGAAGAAAGAACTGTTTGGTTTTCAGTGGCTTTTTGAAAATGAAGATGCAGCTGTACTTACATCCTTGATGTAAGTAATGTTTCTTATCTATTGTTTCAAAGCGATGTGGTGATTAAGAGACATAATTACTAGGTAACATTCATTTTATTAATAATGCCAGCATTTTAATAAAAGATCAAAGACCCTTATGGTGGTGGGCTCACAGTTTTTATGCTCTACAAAGAGTAGTATTGCTCACATTGGCAATGAACTCAACAATTAATGAGAGGTGGATTTTACGAAGAGAATAGGGTTTAAACCAGTGAAGGCCTGAGAATGACATCATGTTACCCTTCGATGGAGATTATGTCTTTACTCAGACCACCCACTCATCCAAACTTAATTGAATGGAATGCATTTTAGACTAGAGATTCCTTGTAAAATTGGGTGGGGTTGGATAGTAGAGATAAGTACAATCTTCAGAAACTGAAGTCTTGAAATAGAGAAAAGGTACTCTGAATCACCCTAAATTATTAGTTATTAATAACCATTTTTCTCAGTGACATGAACCATGTGGGGTTGATCAGAGGTTTTCCTTTTGGAAAACCTTTATTTCCCTTCAATAATGATTATCTCTCAGGAACATGGCTCTTCCTACATTTTTAGTGCCTGGTCTAGAATTCATAAACTTTCTCCATGTCTTAATTATCTCAAGCACAGCAAAGACCATCCAAATTTTGTACCCTTTCCATTAGAAAAAGAAGTTCATGCTTCACAAAAGGACGCCAATTATGGAGGCAATTTTATAGTTAGTTTAATACTTTGTTATTATTTTACCATATTAAATCATCTATGATTTATTATAACCATTTCCTCCTGAATGAGATAAGGTGAGATCTTTCAAGACAGTTGTGAAAATCAAGTAAGGCTTCATCTATTTCAAAGTTTGAGTAAGCCTGAAGGACTTTAAGCATTAAGTCAAGGGCATACTTAAAGTGTCTGCTCCCTGCTATTCTCCTAAGGGCATACTTAAGTCCCCTTCTTGTTATCCTCCCTATTTCAACTAAATATGGGCAACTATGTACTTATTGGTCAAGTTCAATTTCTTGGGTAGTTCCCGTAAGATCCTCAGCCAATAAGGATGAGGGTCAGTGGTGGGAGGGAGAATTTGCGTTAGGGATTAAAAGTGTTGACCCTGCCTCCTACAGTGCTTCCTCCCTTCGATTGTCTGCTCGATGGGTGGTGCACTCCTCCCCCCCCCATTCTCGTGAGAATATATGATAAACTTTGCTTCTAGAGATCTCTCTGTTGAGGTCTAGCTTTGGAGTACCTAAATGAAATTAGGGTTAAGGTCTAGTGGCAGGTTTGGGGTACAGATTCGGCGCAAGAAGGTCTAGTAGCGGCGCGAGTTCCCAATAAAAGCATTTATTGGCCTGGAGAGCTAGATTGATAAAAGAGGTTTATTATTGGATAAGCAAAGTTAAAGTATAGGCAAAGGTAGAAATAAGGAGGGTACTGGACAGAGGGTCCAGTGGACAGAGGGTCCTCACATGGTAGCCATGTTTGAAATCTCTGCCAAGAGGGGTTCCCAGTGTGGCCTTTTTATAATACGAGACTTAGCTCAAGGGGCTTTTGGGTGTAGCCCCAAAGTTGGCTCAGATCCGGGTGGGGCTGGGAACAGGTCAGATCTTCTATTGGAATTCAAAGGGACCAGGATTTGTGAGTTAAAGGGCAATTTACATTATTAACTAGGAGAGGGTGGGACTCTAGAAAGGAATCTTTCCCGCATAACTCTCCAGTCTTTTTTTATTAAATGGTTTATGACCCACACACTCCTTTAAAGGGATAAAACCTCTTGCTTTTTTCCACTCTTTTCCAAGCATCATTAATCATTCCAGTTAGGATTTTGCTAGCCAACAGATTTTTTTTTTAAATGTCAATAGAGGAGGAGGATTTTGGGAAGATGGCACATATACAACAAATTTGAGCCTCAGGGCAAACAAAGATTTGAGAAAAATCAAAAAGACTTGGGGTAGAAGTAGGGTCCTCTCAATACAACCTGAGATCTGAAGAAAGACCCCAGGCCAGGGATTAATCCACGAGAAGTACAAACACCTCCAGGCTAGCTCCTCAATTGGGAATGGCTGAAGCATCAGAAGAAACCACAGAAACTCTCACCTCTTAAACTGCTTGTGAAATCTGGGCCTAAGTCTGGTAAAACGGAGGGAATCTTGGCTAATTAGGAATACCAAGCCCAGTTGTGCTGCAGGACTTGGCCCTGGATGAGAAGGAATTAATCCCCAGTGAGTGCAGAGGCAATGGGGCAAAGATGCTATGGGCTGTGGGCACTTGTTAGAGGGTGGAGCTCTTGGTTTGGGGTTCCTGGTCAAAGGGGAGAGCTGAAGGGAAGCTAGAGGCACCATACCCCCATCCTAGGATCAGAGATGTTTACACTAATACCTCTTATTTAAAAAAAAAAAAAAAAAAAAAGAACCAGCAAAGAAGAAAGAACCCCATCATAGAAACATACTATGGGAATAGGCAAAACCAGGGTTCATCTTCATAGGAGGACACTTAAGTAAAAAAAAAAAAATGCTTCTATTCCAAAATGCGAAATGGTTCCTGGCCCAGAGAAAATGTATAAAAGAACTTAAAAACCAAATAAGAGACATGGAGGAAAAAATAAAAAACAAAAATAAAAATGACCCAAGAAAAACAAGAAGATTATGGAGAAAAAGTTAACCAACTTGAAAAGGAGATACAGTCTCAAAGATGAAAATAACTCTTTGAAAATTAGAATTGGGCAAGGGCAAGCCTTTGATACTATGAGAGACCAAGAAATAATAAGCAGATTGTAAAGAATGAAAAAATAGAACAGAATGTGAAGCATCTTATAAGAAATACAACAGATTTGGAGAACAAATCAAGAAGAAAAAATATAAGAATAATTGGACTGCCTGAAAGTTGAGACCAAAAAAGGGTCCTAGACACAATAATGTAAGAAATAATCCAAGAAAAATGTCCTGGAGTGATAGAACATGAGGGAAAAGTAGAAATAGAAAAAGCCCACAAATAACTAACTCAGTGAGATTCTTTTAGAAAAACATATAGGAACATTATTGTCAAATTTCAAAAATCTCCAGGTCAAAGAGAACATTTTACAAGAAACAAGGAAAAAAAATTCAAATATGCTGGAGCTACAATTAGAATTATATAGGACTTAGCAGCCACAATAAAAGATCACAGGTCCTGGAATCATATCTACTAACAATCAAAAGAACTAGACTTGTGGCCAAAAATATCCTATCCAGCAAAATTATTAAATATTGAATAAGAAAAAAATGGACATTCAATGAACTTGTAGATTTTCAGGATTTTTTATCAACTAAATCTGACCTTAATAGAAAATTTTACATTTTAAGAGTCAATATCAAAGATTAATTTTAAGGCACTCAACATGGATAAATTGTTTATGGTTTTTTTTTTACATGGGAAATTTATAGCATATGTTTAAGATTGACATCAACAATACAATTCAAAAGAAAGATTGGGGAAAAGTTAAAGCAAAAATAGTAATTATGCCATACAAATGAGGTGCAGAGGAAGAATAGACACAGAGGCATTAGAGTGGGGAGAAGAGCTCACAGTTTTAAAAATCTACTCACATTTGGAATGGGTTATGTATGTATATATATGTATATGTGTATGTGTGTGTGTGCACGTATGTGTGGGAGGAGGAATAGCAAAGTGTAATGGAAGAAGACAAGGGAGGGATTCATGGATGGGGAGAGGTTAAGTAATTGGAAGGCAAATTAGGTGCAGAATTAAAGCAAAGGGTCAGCAAGGATAGGAAAAATATGTGTGTGTCTATGTGTGTGCATATCTACATATGTATACATAAATATATCCTTTCTTAACTATAGCCTGTTTGAGGATGGAGGGGAGAATAAAAGAATAAAGTAAAAAAAGTGCATAGCAGAGAACAAAAGAACAGTTTACAAGGAAGTAAAAAAAAAGGATGAATATAATTTCTTCCACTAATATATATATACTTTCTTGACCTGGTATTTGTTGTTATATATTTTGAATCCTTCCTGGTGTTCTGCTGGGCACGTGACAATGTTCTTTTTTGTTTTGTTTCATTTTGTTTTGTATTCCTTTTCAGTTTTTCTTATTTCTTATTCTGTTTCTTTAAATAAAATAAATTTGGATCAAAAATATCAATAGAAATACAAATATGAACAAAAGAAGTAATTACTACTAATAATAGCTAACATTAATATAGTACTTATTATGTATTAGGCAACATGCTAAGAATTTTAAAATTATTATGTCATTTGATCCTGGGATGTAGATGCTATTATTATCATCCCTATATTATAGACAAAGAAACTGAAGTAAATAGTGATTAAGTGACTTGTCCAGGATCACACAGCTAAAACCATTGAACTCAGGTCTTCCTCACTTCAGGCTCAGCCTCTCTGCTGATTAGCCATCTGCCTGATGAGAGTAAATAGTTCTGGAAGAGTTCATTTTAGAATATTTCCAGCCTCTGCCCTAGCATTAGGGAGCAAAATAGACTTCTATTAACTTCTCCCTTCTTCCAAGGGAGAGAGGGAAACAAGAAATGAATAGTTTGGACAAGTTATGAAGTGCAGCTGGGCTCCTGGAGTTGGAGGAGAAAAGGAAGGCTTCAGGGATATGTGTATTGTTGGCTTCCAATGGTATCACTAATTTTCCATCACTGTCATTGGCATCAGCAACCTACAGGAGTCCCAGGGCCAAAATAGGTTCTCCTGAAATTATTCTTCAAAGAGAACTCTTCCAATACCCAGGTCAAAGCCACCAGTCCTGTGAACTCTGGGTAAAAGTCTGGGTGGTTGACATGATTATTTTTGGTACCTCACATTTCCATAGCAATGCTCACTAAAATGGTAATGTGGGAGAGCCTACATTAAAAACAAAACAATGAATTTTGTGTCTGCATTGCAAACAAAAATAGATTCTGCAGAAGTGATTGCAACATCAAATTAAAGGCCAGTAATCATAAAGACAGTTGGAGTTCCTATTCTCTCTAGTCTTTGAAATTTTCCAAGACTTTTCCTGTTTCCTGCCCATTCCCCACAAGGACATTAATAATAGAAGATAATAGGGATGTTATTAAATTGTTTCAGTCCTATCTGACTCTTTTTGACTGTATTTGGGGTTTTCTTGTCAAAGATACTTCAGTGGTTTTCCATTTCCTTTTCCAGCTCATTTAACAGATGAGGAAACTGAGGCAAATGGGGAGAAGTGACTTGTTCAGTCATATAGACTGTAAGTGTCTGAGGCTAGATTTGAATTCAATTCTTCCTAACTCTAGACACAGTGCTCTATCCACTCTGCCACTTAGTTGTCCCTATAGAGAAATAGCTATGAATAAAAAATGTGATTTAGAAAGAAAGTAGCACCAAACTGTTAAGGGAAATCAGTCAGTAAAATTTACTCAGTTCCCTTAAAAACCCACCCTTAAAAAGCCTTTCCCAATCCCTTTTAATTCCAGTGTCTTCTTCCCTCTGTTAATTATTTCTTATTTATCCTACATATAGCTTGCTGTGTGAGAAGTGTTAAAATGCCATTAAAAAACAAAAGTCAGTGTGTCCTTAATTGTGTCCTCTCAAAAAAACTTGCAATCTAATTGGAAATCCCTGATGGGAGAGGGGTACAACTATTTATTAAAAACTTATGTGCCAAGCACTTTACAAATAGTATTTCATTTGATCCTTGCTGTGATCCCCATTTTATGGATAAGGAAACTGAGACAGACAGAGGTTAAATGAGGCTGGATTTGAATTCAGGTTTTCCTATCAGTCCAATACTCTTTTCACTGCACTACCTAAGTACTTCTCAGAACAGAAAATATGACAATAACTATATCTGACTAATGTTTGAAAGAATGTACTTTCTCATATAATCAAATGAATATCATCTCCTTCAGAATTATCACCTTAGGAAACTTCAACTATTACAATAATGTTGCCAATACTTAATTTTTTTTTTTGCAATATCATATATTACACATTCTTTTGAATATATTCAGCAATATTAAATATTCATTCTTTGAGAGGAGAATTAATATTAAAAGCTATTTAAAGCCAAGACTAATGAATAAGCCTTATTAAATTGAGTGATATTATTTTTGGTTCAAAACTTTATGTACTATAAAATGAGAAGACTAGTGTAGTATTAGGCAAAATCCAAACCCAAGTTAATAGGGAAAGGATTCCCTAATTGACAAGAACTGGGAAAATTGGAAAGCACCTTAGCAGAAAGTAGATTAGATCAATAGCTTACATCATATGTCAAAATCAGCACTAAATATATAATTAGTCTTTATTAAGTAAATCACATCACTGACCAAAAAAAAAGTAGAGAATAAAATCAAACACTTTCACATTTATGATCATGGTTGAAATTTATAACCATTTATAACCAAAGATAATAAGTGACAAAAAAAGGTAATTTGGATTATATAAAATTTAAATACTTTTGCATAAATGGAAACAATGCTGCTAGAATAAGAAAATAAATATTATTTTATAACTCAGATAATAAAAAATTGGCATAAATATTTTAAATGCAGTCAAACGGATTTGAACATTTTTCTCCCTTCTACAAAATCATATTTTATTGATCTTTTTCCCCTTTTCTAATTACCAAGTCAGCCCTTGTAACAAAGTTTATAAAGATTAAAAAAGCAATTCAGCAAAATCAGTTGGCATTATTAATAATGTTTGATGATATAAACAGTATTCCATTATTAGAGTCTCTAGCTCTGCAAAGAAAGGAAAGAGAAACATTTTCTTAACTCTTCTTAAGGTATAATTGGTTATTATAATCACAATGTGAGTTTCTGATTTATATAGTTACAATTATTGTATATTGTTTTTCCTGATTCTGTTTAATTTATTCTGCATCAGATCATGAAAAGTTTTTTCCCCATTCTTTTCTGAATTCTTCATTTTCCTAGTTTTTCATAGTGCTATGATGTTCCAATACATTCATACACCATAATTGGTTTAGTCAATCCCCAATCAATAGATATTATTTTGGTTTCAGTTTTTTTCTACCACAGAACATGCTACTATGAATATTTTGATGCACACAAAATGCTGTTTGGCTATCAAAGCCCTTTATAACCTAGCTCCTTCCTATCTTTCCAGTCTTCTAACTGTCTGATTTCCTAATCCATATTGACATTGGCCTGCTGGCTGTTCCACAAACAATACACTCTATTTCTTATATCTGGGCATCTGTCAATACCTGGAACTTTCCTTTTCTGTTCTGACTATTAATATCCCTGGTTTTCTTTTAAGTTTCAACAAACCCACCTTGACAGGAAGTCTTCCTTAATCCCTCTTAATTCTAGTGTCTTCTTCCCTCTGTTAATTATTTCTTATTTACCCTACATATAACTTGCTTTGTGTATATCTGTTTGCATATTGCTCCCCCATAGATTGTAAGCTTTTTGAAGGCAGGGAATATCTTTTGCTTCTTCTTCTAGCTCCAGTGTTAGAATAGTGCCTGGCACATAGTAGGCTCTTAATAAATGCTTATTAATTGATTGATTGATTTACATAGCGCCTCCCCCTTTTTTTTTTAGTCTCTTTTCGGTATATATTTAGGAGGGAATTTTGATTTAAGATCAATTCAAAGCTGTGTCACTAGTGCACTGGTTTGCCTACTTTTTTTCCACAGTCCCTTTAGCATTATTTCCCTCTTTTGTCATGTTTGATGAGTATGAAGTGAAATCTCAGAATTCTTTTTATTTATATTTCTTTTAGTGATTTTGAGCTATCTTTCATATTGTGTTAACTATTTGAATTCTTGTGAGAACTATTTGGGATATGAATAATTTTATTTTTCTTTTTAAAAATGTGTTTAAAAGGAAAACAAAACAAAATGAAATAGAATATTGTTATGTGCCCAGCAGAACATCAGGGAAGATTCCAAATATATAATAATAAATTTCCACTTCAAGAAAAGATATATAATAGTAGAAGAAATTATATTCATGAGTGTTCATCTTTTTTTTACTACTTTGTAGGTTGTCCTTTTGTTCTTTGCTGCATACTTTTTTTACTTTGTTATCTTTCATTTCCCTAATTAAGCTATAGTTAAGCACAGATATATCTATTTCTATATTTATATCCATGCCTATAGATATTGATAGAAAGATAGATACATTTACATATACAGTCATACACAACCACATATACCCTGCTTACATCCATACCCACCCACAGACCCTCTCACATGTACATATATCTATACATACACATAAATAGAGCAACATACACACATATCTACATATGCTCGGACATATACATACACATATTTAGCCATATGTTAACATGCATCTAAAACAATATTACTATAGCTAACATATAAAATAATTTCTCAATATAGAATTGGGCAAGGGGAAGTTAGTGAAGCAAAAAGAAACCAAGAAATAAATAGATTATAAGCAAGGAAAAAATAGAACAGAATTTGAAACATAAGAAATACAACAAATCTGGAGGACAAATCAAGAAGAGAAAATTTAAGAATAACTGGACTACCTGAAAGCTGTGACTAAAAAAACAACTTTGACACACTAATGCAAGACATAATCCCAAACTGATAGAACAAGAAGGGAAAGTAGAAACAGAAAAAATCCACCAATCACCATCTCAAACAGATCTTTTGTGGAAAACACACAAGAATATTATTGCCAAATTTTTAAATCTCCAGATTAAAGAGAAAATTTTTCAAGAAACAAGAAAAAAAAACAATTCAAATATGCTAGAGTTATGATTAGAATTGTATGGAACTTAGCAGCAGCCACATAGAAGACAGCAAGTCCTGGAATCATACCAGCAATCAAAAGAACTAGGCCTATGGCCAAAAATACACTATCCAGAAAAATTATCCATAAATGAAAAAAATTGACATTCAACAAACTTGTAAATTTTCAGACAAACCTGGACTCAATAGAAAATTTAACATATAAAGGCCAATATAAAAGATTAATTTCATGGAAATGAATACCATATGTTTAAGATTGACATCAACAATTGAGTAGTTCAAAAGAAAGACTGGGGCAGAGTTGAATATGATCTTACTCTAAAAAGCAAAACAACTTAGGAAAAGTAAAAATAGTAATTATGTTGTACAAATAAGGTATAGAAGACTACACATAGAGATATTAGAGGAGGAAGGAGAGCTTGTAGTTCAGAATCAGGAATGGGTTAAATAGGCAACACTACATATATATTGTAAAGGATATAACACCCTCCAAAATCTGTAAAGAAATAAGAGGGTAGGGATAGAGGGACAGAGAAACAAAGGGTGAGGGAAGAAGACAAGGGATGGATCCATGGTTGGGGGAAGTTAAGTAGTAGCTAGGCAAATTAAGGAGTACAATTAAAGCAGAAGAATTAACAGGGATAGGAAAGAAGATATATACACAAACACTACAAGAAGAATCAGGATTAGAATTTATTAGGTGTGGCGGGGGGAAGGTGCAGCTAGTAATCACTGATCTTAGACAAAGTCAATTTATAAGTTTGTTGAATGTCAATTTTTTGAGTTCTTCAATAAATTCTCTCTGGGCAGGGAACCATTTCATGTTATTCTTTGGGGCCTCTTTGAGGTCTACCTCTGAGGATTGTTAGGATAAAAGGTAATATCTGTAAAACTTAGCCTGATACTCCATCTTCCATAGAACTGCCAAATGTTACTCTTTAGTGTCTTCCTCTGAAGCAGCATCCTAGTCTTCACAATTCCCATAGTATATTTCTATGGTAGGGTCCTTTCTTCTTTACCAGTTCATTTTTTTTTTTTTTAAATAAGAAGTATTAGTGTAAGCACTTCCAATGTCTCTAGATTAACTACAATTCCCTTCTCTGACCTGGCACCCCAAATCAAGAGCTTCATCCTCCAGCAAGTGCCCAAAGCCCACAGAAATCCCTGCCCCATTTCCTTTGTACTCGGATGCTAGTTCTTTCTTGCCCAAGGCTGGGTCTCTGCAGCACTGGTGGGTCTGTTGTTCCTAATCAGCTGATTAGGTTCCCTCAGTCATTCCGGACTCAGATATTATTCCACATGCTGTGCAGGTGAAAGTCTTTGTGGTTCCGGCTAAGACTCCAGCCACACCCAGTTAGCCACAGAGCTTTTCACTTGATGTTTCTGTGGAGCTAGCCCAGAGAGGTTTGTCCTTCACACTAATTAACCCCTGGCCTAGGATCTTTCTTCAGATCTTCGGTTGTACCAGGAAGACTCCTATACTAACCCAAGTCTTGATTTTTCACATATGTTTTCTCTGAAGCACAAATTTATTCTCTTTGTGGGGAAAATCTGGAGAGTTTGAAATTTATCGATCTACCTTGCCATCTTCCCGGAATCCTACAATATAAACAATTTTCAAAAAGCAAAAAATTTAAGCTATCAACAATCATATACTAAATGCCTCAAATCACTAAGAAGAGAAATACAATTTAAAACAATTCTGAGATTTCACCTCACAACCACTTATTTGGTAAAGACAGAATTTTAAAGGGATTGTGAAAAGGCAGATACACTAATACACTGATCTGAATTGGTTTAACTATTGGGAAAAACCATTTGAAATAATGTGAGAAAAGTTGCTTAACTACTCTTTGATCCAGTCAAGTCATTATTGGGCATATATATTACTTTTGCCCAGCCCCTTAATGCTTCCCAAGTTAAAAGTCAATGAAAAGAAGAAAAAAAATCCCATATATAAGAAAATATTTATGACATCATTCTTTGTGAAAACAAAAAAATGGAAACAAAGTAGACACTCATTGATTAAACAAATTGTCATATATGAATTTAATGAAACATTGTTATTTAGTAAAGCCAAAAAATTGGGAATTCGGAGAAATGTAGGAAGATTTGGAAGAACCAATGCAGAGTAAAGGAAGTAGAACTGGGAAAACAAATATACAATAACTACAATAATGTAAAGTAAAAGCATACTAAACTGCTGCTTAATTCAGATTAATCAAAATATTATTGTTTAGTAATTATAGTAATTATAATCATATCCCCTACACATGAAAAAATTTAAGTTTCAGGGAACAGTTACTTATATAGCACTTATATGCTCAATAAATACTGAGTTTAATTGAATTTAAAGTGTAAGTTTATTTATATATATATATCATAATCAAGTAAGTCAAATTTACTTTGTATTAAGCAGAATTAAAAAGAAAGAAAGAAAAAAGAAAAAAAGAAAGAAAGAAAATTTAGTACATTAATCTAATTCCATATTACCAACTACAGACTGGACAGGTCTACCTAGGTGTCCTGTTAACATCTCAAATTCCATATAGCCCAAACAGAATTTATCATTTTTTTCCCTAAACTTATCCTTCTTACAAAATTCCATATTTCTGTTAAGGGCATCACTGTTGTTATTCAATTTCCTAACACTGGAATATGCCTTAACTCTTCCCTCTTCCTTATTACCCACTTCCAATCAATGGGGAAGTCTTAGTGGTTTTCCTTCTATGCTATTTTATTTTATTTTATTTTTTTGTTTTTTTTTTAATAAATTTTAAATTTTATTTTATTTAATAATAACTTTGTTTTCTATGCTATTTTAGAATTAGGAAGACATGAATTCAAATCCAGTTTCAGTTACCTACTAATTGTATAACTCTGGACATGCCTTAGTTTCCTTATCTATAAAATGGGGATAATAACAAAGTCTAACTCCTAGGATTGTTGTGAGGATAAAAGACAATATTTGTAAAACTTAGCCTGACACGCCATCTTTCATAGAGCTGCCAAATTTGGCCTATTTGTTGCTCCCCAAACTTAGCATTACTTTTCACATCCTGCCTTTGCACAGTCTATCAATCTCCCATCTCTGTGAAATTACTTTTATTTGTTCAGGGTGCTTTTGTGGTGTGAACCACCAGATGGCACTCTAATCTTGAAATGCCTTAGTTCTGCTTTCCTACGTAGGATTTAGTAATCTCCTCTTCCACTTATCCTTTCCTACTTTGTGCCTTCCTAGGTTTCATGTTTAAATCAATGGATAAGCATACAACTCATAACTCAGTTCTTTGACTTTGCATTCCCTCATCAGTATAGCCAAAAATGCATTTAATCAGCATTTTAATTGAATTGCTTAAATTGAAGCAAACTCAGAAGTAATAATAACACTACAATTTAAAACTACAGAGAAATGAAGCCCAGTTGTTGTTGATAAAATCTAAATTTTCACTTGCTTTGGCATTTTTTCTGCATCTGTTTTTACAGATGGATCCAAAGGTCACTTAAAAATTCAATAGTATTGTATTTTTCCAATTACATGTAAAGATAGTTTTCAACATTCATTTTTGTAAAATTTTTAGTTCAAATTTTCCCCCTCTCTCCCTTACCTCCCCTTTGAATAAAAGAACAAGCAATCTGATGTAAGTTATACATGTACAATCATTTTAACATATTTCCATATTAATCATGTTGTGAAAGAAAAATCAAAACAAAAGGGAAAATCCCAAGAAAGAAAAAGCAAACAAACACACAAACAAAAAGGTGAAAACAATATGCTTTGAATCACATTCAATCTCCATAGTTCTCTCTTTGTATGTAGGTAGCATTTTCCTTCCCAAGTCTATTGAAATTGTCTTGTGTCACTTCAATGCTAAGAAAAGCTAAGTCTATCATCGTTGATCATCATTTGATCTTATTGTCACTATGTACAGTGTTCTTTTGGTTCTGGTCATTACACTTAGCATCAGTTCTAGTAAGTCTTTCCAGGCTTTTCTGAAATAAGCTTGCTCATCATTTCTTATTGAACAATAACATTTCATACATATTCCATGACTTATTCAGCCATTTCCCAACTCATGGACATCCGCTCATTTTACAAGTCCCAAAGGTCACTTTTTAACCAAGTATTGCTATCCCAGTAGAGAACTAATTTGATAATAATAATAGCTAATATTTAACAATAACTCTGTGAGTAGGTGATATCATCCCCCTTTTACAGATGGAAAAACTAAGGTGAAATGACTTGCCCAGGATTACATGGTAAATGTCTGAGACTATATTTGAGCACTCTATCCATAATGCTACCTTGTTGTTGTTAAATCATTTCAGATTCTTTTGGGTTTTCTTGGAAGAGATATTAGAGTGATTTGCCATTTCTTTCTCTAGTTCATTTTATATTTGAGGACACTGAAGCAAACACTGTTAAATGACTTACCCAGAGTCATAAAGCTAGTAATTGTCTGAGACCAACTATGAACTCAGAAAGATTTTTTATTATTTATTTTTCAAAACACATGCATAATTTTTAGCATTTACCTTTGCAAAACTTTGTGTTCCAAAATTTTCTCCCTCCCTCCCTATTTTCTCCTTCCCCTATATAGCAAGAAATCCAATATATGTTAAATATGTGCAATTCTTCTAAATATTTCTACATTTATCATGCTGCATAAGAAAAATCAGATCAAAAAAGAAAAAATGAGAAAGAATAAAGCAAGCAGGTAAACAACAACAAATGAAGTGAAAATGTTATGTTGTGATCCATATTCAGTCCCCATAGTCCTCTCTTTCCATCACAATGGATGCAGATGGCTTTCTCTATCACAAGTCTATTAGAATTGGCTTGAACCACATCATTTTTTTCCTTTCCTTTTTTTTTAAAATTAAAGCTTTTTATTTTTAAAACATATGCATGGATAATTTCAGGAAGATTCTTGCATCCAAGCCCAGAACAACCTAGCAACTCTTATCTTCTGGCTGTTTCCATGATGAGCTCCTACCAGTTGAAACTGAGACTCAATACTTTTATAATCACTTCACCCTCACATCTTCCTTAGCTCCATCCCAAAAAAACCCAGGCTCACGTATGGTCAGATCTTTCTTGGCATCTTCTCCAGATGTTGCCAACAATCATGCTGAAAAATCTGACTTTCCTCAGGTCATGAGGCACTGGAATCCAAATCCCACCTGGGCAGAATTTAAGTCCCACCTAGAGATTCTTGAGTTGACTTTTTTTTGGATACAATAGATTTTTTATTTGAATCAGTCTTAAGTTTTTTTTAATATGCATACATATTTATACAATTATCTTGCCACACAAGAAAAATCAAATCAAACCAGGGGAAAAAATGAGGAGCAAAATAAAATGCAAGCAAACAACAACAAAAAGAGTAAAAATGCTATGTTGTGAACCATACTCAGTTCCCACAGTCCTCTCTCTAGGTGTGGCTCTCTTCATCACCAAACAATTGAAATTCGTTTGAATCATTTGAGTTGATTTTTAATTTTTTTTTCTTTTCAGTTTTTTTGTGCTAGGTTAAACCATGTCACAGTTATTATTACTTTTTATTTCAATTGATATCTTTCATTTTTACATCATCTTTATTTCCCTTTAAATCTTTCTTCTCCACTAAGACATATAAGAAGAAAAGTTTTGTTTTTTTAAAAGGAATTCAGCAAAACTAACAGACATATAAACCAAATTTGACAATCAATTGGCCAATCAATATTTATTAACGGCCTATTATGTGCCAGGCATGGTTCTAAGCACTGAAAATAGAAAAGGAAAAATATAATCCTTCAGAGTTTTTAATCTAAATGGAGAGAGGAGAAAAATAGTATGCAACAATTATAGTAAGTAAGTAAATAAAGTAGGCTACATGTATAAAGTAAGCTCTATGAAGGATCAATAAGTGATAATTAGCAGAGGGAAGGCACTGGAATTAAGAGGGATTAGGGAAGGTTTCCAGTAGAAGGTGGGATTTTAGTTGGGATTCAAAGGAAACCAGGGAAGTTAGAAGTTGGAGCAGAAGAGAGGGGAGTGTTCCTGATATGGGGCACAGCCAAGGAAAATGCCCATAATTGAGGGATATCTTATTTATGGTACAGTCAGGATGCTAGTGTCACTAGATCAAAGAATAGAAGACTGGGAATACTGGAGGGGGCTAGGCTATGAAGATTTTTGAATACCAAACAATATTTTGTATTTGTTCCTGGAAGGTAATCCAGAGCTACTTGAGTTTATTGAACAGAATCTGTGACTTGATGAGACTTGAATTTTAATAAAATCATTTTAGTGGCTGAATGGAGGATAGATTGAAGTTGGGAGAGACTTGAGGCAGGTTGACTCGCCAGCCTATTAGAGCTTTAATCCAGGTGAGGTGATGAGAGGCAGTGCCAGAGTAGTATTGGTGTTAGAGTAGAAAAAGGGACATATGAGAGATAGTGCAAAGATAAAATTGACAGATTTTGGCAACAGATTGGATGGAGTAGGGAATGAGAGATTCTGAGAGATAGGGAGAAGTCTAAGATGACTCCTAAATTAATATTATATGCAGTCTTCCATACCCACAGTTCCCCACCTCTATGAAAGGTGAGACTTACATTCCAGACCTTAACAAAGTTGGAAAATATATATTTTCAAAATGGCCAGAGTTGGGTCCAGAAGCTAAAGAATAGTGTTTCTATTAGAATCTATATAATCTATATAAGGAGCTATTTATATGTATTAGTAAAAGTCTGGGAAATGCTTCTAGAGGAAGCAGGAAATCTTTAAGGAAGCTATGCTTTTTGCCTATGGTCTAGGAATGGTCCTGGGTTGGAGATTCTGGAGTGTCCTATGACTACTTTAGTGCATCCTTAAGATTTTTCCTAGTAGTCACAGATCTCAAGCATCCTGCGCTTCCTGTGAAAACACCTGAATACACAACTAGTTATATGACCTGGCCAAATTACTTAACCTTTCTTTGTTTCTTTCTTTTTTTGTTTTGTTTCTTCATTTATAAAACACAATACTTGTACATATCTCTTAGAGTTGTAGCAAAAGTGCTTTGTAAGCCTCAATATGCTAAATAACTGAAAGGAGTATTCATTAGTTAATATTTTTGGTGATTCTATAACTTTGGACATCATTTCCCAGTTGGGAATTTCACATGTGAGAGAAGGTGTCTTTGTGAGAAATTGCTAATAATGTATATAAATGATTAATTTGATGATGAGTTGTTGTGAGAATATTTTTGTTAACTGTTTTTCATGTTTATTCTAAGCACCTGCGTTCTCCCCTCAAATAGACCTACCTCTGCTTTTGCTATTTATTGCTTTTATACTTTTGAGGCTGAGCATAATTGTGGACAATTAGGAAGGGTGACATCATTAGGTGGGGTTGGGGAATCCCATATGTGATAAAGCTCACTTAGAGCTTATCCCTAACTTCTTTACATTACTTAGAGTTATATTTAGCTACTATGCTTCCTAAAATCTTGATAATAAATTATGCTTCCTATCTTTTTTTAAATAGCTTTTTATTTTCAAAAAACATATAAAGATAGTTTGCAATATCCATCCTTTCAAAACTTTGTATTCCAAATTTTTCTCCCTCCCTTACCCCTCCCAGAAACAAGTAATCCAATATATGTTAAGCATATGCAGTTCCTCTATACATATTTCCACATTTAGCATACTACACAAGAAAAATCAGATCAAAAAGGGAAAAAAGAAAAAAGAAAAAAAACAACAAAAAAGATGAAAATACTATGTTGTAATCCACATTTGGTTTTCACAGTATTCTTTCTGGATGTAAATGGCTCTCACCAAATTTATCGGAATTGAACTGAATCACCTCATTGTTAAAAAGAGCCACGTCCTTCAGAGTTGATCATCACATAGTCTTGTTGCTGTGTACACTGTTCTTTTGGTTCTTGGTTTTTCACTTCACTTAACATCAGTTCATGTAAATCTCTTCAGGCATTTCTGAAATCATCCTACTGATCATTTCTTCTAGAATAATAGTATTACATAGGATTCATATACCATAATTTATTCAACCATTCTTCAATTAATGGGCATCCATTCAGTTTCCAATTCCTTGCCACTACAAGAAAAAGTTGCTACAAATATTTTTGCATTTATGAGTCCTTTACCCATTTTTTATAATCAATTTGGGATACAGAGCCAGTAGACTGCTAGATCAAAATGTACTTACAGTTTTTTCATATCCCTTTGGGCATAGTTCCATATTGCTTTCCAGA
Organism: Antechinus flavipes; assembly: GCF_016432865.1. Taxonomy (NCBI): domain Eukaryota; kingdom Metazoa; phylum Chordata; class Mammalia; order Dasyuromorphia; family Dasyuridae; genus Antechinus; species Antechinus flavipes. Next base: position 146,043,045 of record NC_067401.1, read on the forward strand.
GTGGTTGGATCAGTTCACATATGCTTCTTATCTTGATGAAACATTTGTGCATTAAATATGGGAAATATTTCTCTGGTTTACAACTGGGTTATCAAAATGTGGCATGTGATCTACATGTAACATGCAATTCTACTAATGGATGGCTAGGGGGTGCAGTGGACAGTGTTGGAAATGAAATCAAGAAGATTCATTTTCTTGAGTTCAAATCTAGCCTCAGACACTTACCAGCTGTGTGACTGGAAAAGTCACTTATTACTGTTTGCCTCAGTTTCTTCATCTATAAAATGATCTGAAGAAAGATATGGTAAAAACCATTCCAGCCAAGAAAACCAGGTCATGGAGAGTTGGAGGTGATTGAAACAACTCAATAACAATATCAACAACTGTTGGTGCATATCTAAAGTGCTGCATTTAGATTCACTAAGTATAAACCTAGGCAAGTCACTTGGCTAATGCCTCAGTTTCTTCATCAATAAAATGGGGAAAATAATAACACCACCTTCCCAGGGTAGTTGAGAGGATAAAACTTGGTATTTGTAAACTGCTTTGTAAAACTTAAAGTATGATTAAAATGATAGTTATTATAGTGTTGTTTTGAATCAATTGGGGAATGCTGAACAAAATCTGGTATATGATTATGATAGAATACTATTGTGCTATAAGAAATGATTATCAGGATGCTCTCAGAAGAACCTTGAAAGACTTTCCATAAATTGATACAAAGTGAAATGTACTATGTACAAAGTAACAGTGATATTTCAGTAATACAATGATCCAAGACAACTTTGAGGGACTTATGATAAAAATGCTATTCATAGTCCAAGAAAAAGCGGATAGTGTCAATACAGATTGAAGCACACTTGTTTTTACTTTCTATATTTTTCTTGAGGGTTTTGTTTTGTTTTGTTTGAATCTATGTTTTCTTTCACAATATGACTATTATGGAAATGTTTTGCATAACTACATATATATGTATAAGTTATATTGAATTGCTTACATTCTCAGTGGTGGTAAGGAGGGAGAAGAGGAGAGAATCTGAAAGTCAAAGTTCTAAAAATGAATGTTAAAATTATTTTTATATATAACTGGGGAAAAGTAAATACTGAATTTAAAAAAACAATACAACCAATAAAAAAGAAACTAAAAGGCATTTTGTTATGGTATAAATTTGCTTAACCTGCAGTGCACACTGAAAATTCTTTCAAATTTCATGTTTAATAGCTTACATTAAATGTTTTTTGAGGAGGGGATTGTGATATTTATTTATTTGACATTTAAAAAAATTTCATTGCCAAATTCTCTTCTTTCCTTTACCCATGAGAAAATAGCAAATAGTACAACATTTATTATATATATGTAAAATTATGTGAAAAATATTTCCATATTAAACATCTACATAGAACTTTAGATAAAGATAAGACCAATTTATATTCAGAGCTATTCTGTGGCCTAAGATGAAAAAAATGGGAACTATATTGAGCCTTGTTGGAGTAAATGGCACTGTATAATGTTATTAAAATATATACCTTGTATACCTTTGGTGGTAAGATATATGCCTAACCAACCCAAAGTATCTATGATTTTACAAAGCATGTTGGAAAAAAGATAACAACTTTATGGACATGTTGGAAGGGATTCTTTTCTCTCTAACTTCTCTATTGCTGTTGAGGAACCACCATCTTCCTAATGACCCAGGATCCCAAACTAGTTGCCTTTCTGGACTTTCTTCTCAGTTTCTGTCTCTGTTTCTGCCTCTTTCTCTCTATCTCTTTCTGTCTGTTTCTCTTTCTATTCTTCCCTTTCTTCCTCCCTATTCCTCTCTCCTTGGATTTAATCTGTTACTAAAGCCTGATACCCTTGTAGCATTCCTCCTCTATGCCCCCCACTCTCCTCTGACACTGTTACCACTCTAACACAGGTCCTCATCACCTCACTTCATCATGCCTTCCTTTTTCATTTCATCCTTCATTCAACTCTCAAAGTGATCTGACTAAAGCACAGGTCACACCTGTAAACCCTTATCCACACCCTCCCTCACACTCTTCAATAATATCCAATGGCTCCCTATAATCTTCAGAATTAAATGTAAAATGCTTGGTTTGATTTTTAAAGTTCTTCATTCCATGGCTCCCTCCTGCTTTTCCAATCTCCTTCAGTGATACTGTCTTCCGTGCTGTTCCTTGAACAAGATGTTCCATGTCCTGCCTATGTATTTTCACTGCTTGTCCCTCATGCCTGCACTGACCCTCCTTGTCTCTGCCTACAGTCTTTCTTCCCTGATTTGTGTTTACTCTTTGCTAGGATAAAAGTGTCTGCTAGCTATTCAATGTTGTTTTTTTGGGTGACACCCATTTGGTTGGAGGTAGCAAAGCTGGCTGAGAGTCTTAGCTAAAAACCACACTTTTCTGCAAGAAACCTTTCCTGGTCCCTCTCAACATTAGTGCCTTCTCTCTGGGATTATTTCCAATTTATCCTGTATATCCCTTGTCTGCATGCTGTTTTCTACATTAGGCTGTGAGTTCTTTGAAAGATGGGATCATATTTTTGCCTTTCTTTATTTCTCCATCACTTAGCACACAGTGCCTAATACATAATAGGCATTTAAATAAAGATCTGATGACTCCATTTCTGTGTTAGGGTCATTTGATTCTATCTGGGTTCTGTGGTTTCTCTATTCTATGTGGAATAGCTGTGTTTGCATTTCTCTTCAAAATTTGTATGTTGCTAATAATTTTGCTGGTTAGCTAATAATTTTGCAGGCAGCTAAGTGGTGCAGTGATAAAGTGCCAAACCTGGAGTCAGGAAGATCTGAATTCAAATGTGCCCTTAAACAGTGACCCTAGGTAAATCACTTTATACTGTTTGCTTCAGTTTCTTCATCCATAAAATGAGATAGAGAAAGAAATGGCCAATTACTCTAATATTTTTGCCATGAAAACCCCAAATGGGGTCATAGAAAGTCAGACATGACTAAAAACTGAGCAAACAACTGAACAATGTTTGTAGAGAAATTGTAGGTGACTGGGGAATTTCAACTAACTCCTTAAAATTAATGTACTAAAAGGGAGTATTTTATTGAATCTCTGAATAATAATTGATCACACTTTACCTTTAATACCTTAGTGTATGTATAATTTCACCCCAGCTCAGGCTTTGGATAATTCTAAGGACAGCCATGTGATACTGCAAATATATATATATATATATATATATTATATATATATATATATATATATATATATATATATATATATATACACACACACACACACAGAGAACGAAAGAAAGAAATATGATTTCCAGTTGAGTGAGAAACTATTAGCAGTGATACTAGATATATGTGGAGAACCTAAGGGGAAAGAAATGAAAAGGGAATTTGAGAGACAAGGTCAGAGAGCAGAAATGTGAGAGAGCCAGTCACTCTTCCTCCCCCAACATGTCTCCAGGGATTGCAAGCACCTGAACTCCCAAAGACTGCCAAGAGTGGATTTGACTTCCTAGTGAGGTTGTTCTTACCTAGAAGGGGCTGAAATATCTTACTCTTAAGTCAAAGGGATCATTTAGTCTGGTGTTTTCTAACATACTCTAATTTGGACAACTTCCCTGAGTTTTGTTTACTATTTGCTTGCGTAAATGTGTTTGCTCACTATCCAAGATTTTTTTTGTGTGTGGTTTTTGGTAAGTGGTCAGAGAGTAAACTAAGTAAAATGTAATTATTTCTGACCCCCCCCCCACAAAAAATTATATTCCTAGATTACTAATACTTGTGGATGGTAGATAGATGTAATCCTAGTCCCAGTATTCCTTTGGGAAATAGGACAAAGAAGGAATGTTCAACTATTCGTGACTTTCCTAATTAGTGACTCATCTGGCTTAGCTGCCAGCAAATTGTGGTATAGAGTCCATTTTCTGAACCTCTGACAACTATCTCTTTCAACTTTTCAAAATTTCACAAGACCCTGTCCCAAAAGAAAGAATATACAAACAGGAGACAAGCCCCACCCCAGATATAGGTTTGACTAGAAGGCCATGTACTTAGCAGTTTCATGGCAATTCCAGGTAAAAGGGAAAAAGCAAGGGGAAGGGAACAAGCATTTATTAAGTGCCTGCTATGTGCCAGACAATTTACAAACATTAACTCATTTGATGCTCACCACAACCCTAGGAGGTAGATGTTATTATTTTTGCAGTTGAGGAAACTGAGGTAGGTCTGTTCCCAATTCAGAAACCTAAGCAGTTTATCCACTCATTGAACACAACCAAAAAGAAATTGAGAGGCAGACACAAAGACATAGGAGAGACAAAGACACAGAGATATATATAGAGAAAGAGACACACAGAGAGAAATAGAGAGCAAATGAGTGAGAGATAGTGAGAGAGAGAGGGTGGGAGGGAGAAAAGGGAAGGGGAAGAAAGGAAAGAAGAAGGGAGGGAGGTTGAGGTTAATTTGTCCAGTTAGTGGGGGGAGGGAGGTTGGTTGGACATCCAGTTCTGTCCCAGCAGTGATTCGAATGATACCTCTTTACAATACGCTAAATAGAGAGGAACTAGTCATAGAATTGTGCATACCCTGAATTGAAGAGTAGGGCCCTCCATTGCACATTTAAGGAAGTTTACATATGGGGTATTGCAATAGGCAGAAAGTATTACGAATGTTTCTCAGGTCTGGACTATCATTGGCTAGATCTCTGTTATATACAATAACATTTTCAATTTTTTTTTGCAACACGTCTCAGTTAAAGGCATTCTTTTTCAGGCCTAGAATCACCATGATAGGACATCAAGGAGAATGAAAGGAAGTATACTTGAAGAGAACTTATCAGATTCAGGGGTCCTCAAACTTTTTAAATAGGAGGCCAATTCACTGTCCCTCAGACTGTTGGAGGGCCGGACTATAGTAAAAACAAAAACTTTGTTTTATGGACTTTTAAATAAAGAAAATTCATAGCCCTGGGTGAGGGGGATAAACATCTCCAGCTGCTGCACCTGGCCTGGGGGCCATAGTTTGAGGACCCCTGTGACCATCAGTATTATAGAACCATCTTTGGAATCACAGATTCCAATTGAAAGAGAGGGTGATGTTTTTTCTCACTTTAGAAGTTATTATTAAAACTGAAAAGTAGGGTACATGGACTAGTAACTTCTTCCCTATCCAAGAATGGAAAAATTATAATACAGTAAATATTTATTAAGTGTTAACTTTGTGCCAGGTAGTGGGGGTACAATAAAAGGCAAAAGACAATTCCTGTCTTAGAGGAGGTTACAGCTGAATGAGGAAAACAATATGTAAACAGCTATATTTAAAAAATGCTATATGCAGGATAAATTGGAAATAATCAACAGAGGGAAGACGCTAGCATTAAGTAGGATTGGGAAAGACTTTCTGTAAAAGATGAGACTTTAAGAAAGATGAGTAGGGGGAAATTCTTAGGGGTGGGGGACAATTAGTGACACTGTACTGAGTCAGGAAATAGAGTTAGTTGCGCAAAGAATAGCAAGAAGGCCCTATCACTGGATCATGGAGGGGTATAAGAACTGGAAAGGATTAGGAGAGGTAGGAGGTTATGGAAGGCTTTGAATGACAAAAGATTTTGCATTTGTCTTCCTCCCTGAGACAAGGCATAATAATGTCTTCTTATGCTGACTGAATATTAACATGAGTGCTGACCCCTTTGCCAACCAAAAGGACTTTCTGTTTTGAGCTAAGCGATGCCCTCCTCTGCCAAGGATTGAATGCTCTCTCTAGGATGAGGTGCAAGCATTGTCAGTGGTATTGCTATTGCTGGGATCCATGTTTTACCCCTCCATGCCAGCCAAGTATTGCCATGGGTGTGTCATTATCCCTTTGTCCTTAACCATCTCAGAATGCACTCTACAAGGGCCTTGAATTCTTGAAGGAAAGAGAATTATGGAAAGAGCATTTCCTAGCCTCTCTCATCAACAAATCTCTATTATGACCAAACATCTTTTCACTTGCCTTGCACCAAAGTTCCAATTAAGTCAACATCACACAGTACCAGTTGGCCTCCTGAATGTCATTTTACAAGTCCTAAGCAATTTTTTCTGAAGAATTCTTAAACAATCTCCAAATTCCAGCAGGAAGTCTATCATACTTGGTGGGTTGCCACCCCCAAATTTAAAAATTATGCAAATTCAACAAATGATACTTTATAGTATTTATCATCTTTTATGACAGTTCTTTTTTTAAATAATGCTTTTTATTTTCAAAACATATGCATGGATAATTTGACAGCATTGACCCTTGCATAGCCTTGTGTTTCAGATTTTCTCCTCCTTCCTCCCACCGCCTCCCTCAGATGGCAAGCAATTCAATATATGTTAAACATGTTAAAATATATATTAAATCCAATATATATAAACATATTTATATGATTCTCTTGCTGCATAAGAGAAATCAGATCAAAAAAAAGAAAGTAAATGAGTGAGAAAACAAAATGCAAACAAACAATATCAAAAAGAATAAGAATGTTATGTTGTGATCCACACACAATTCCCACAGTTCTCTCTCTGGGTATGGATGACTTTCTTCTTCACAAAATCATCAGAACTGGCATCATTCATCTCATTGTTGGAAAGTCACGTTCATCAGAATTGATTGTACGACACAGTTTCTTTCTTTTATTTCTTCCTTCCTTCCTTCCTTCCTTCCTTCCTTCCTTCCTTCCTTCCTTCCTTCCTTCCTTTCTTTCTTTCTTTCTTTCTTTCTTTCTTTCTTTCTTTCTTTCTTTCTTTCTTTCTTTCTTTCTTTCTTTCAACACACTTCTTAAGAGTTACAGAGCATATTTCCATCTGTCTCCCAGTAGACAGTTTGCTCTCTAATCCTTTCTAGGTTAATGGGGAAATCCTTACAATAGGAGACTAAGGATACCAGGAGTTGAGCCAGAAGCAAGGAGGTCCTATGGGGTTCCCTTTTCTATATAGCCTTCCCTCTCTTCAATGAAGATATTCCTTTCTAATACTACTACCCATGCCAAATGTTGTAGGCCGTGCCTAACTCAGACTAGCCTAATAGTTCAGGTTTAAGATTGAGGAACCCTTCAAAAATGAAACCAGCAGCTCTTTTGCCACTGTGGAGACTTTTGTAAACATATAGATAGTCTTTTCTAATTCTAGATATTGTTCTTGTAAAATAGGTCCTTTGTAATGATTCGCTGAATTAAAACTTCCTTTGGCAGAATACCAATACAGTTTCAAGATTTTTAAAAGGAATTTATTCCAGATATGTATATCTATGTCTACTATTATGAACATAAAATTGAAAGGGAATTGTAAGACTTTGCTTGTTTAATAGCAGTCTCTGTGCTCAAAATTCCTTGAATCTATAAGAGCAATAGAACCACAAATTGGAGTGCTTACAAACAACCTTGCTAAGGTATATGAAGCTGCTGATCAATGGATACAGCACTGGACTGGGAATCAGGACATAGACCCTTCCTAGCTGTGTGACTCTGGGCAAGTCATTTAACCCTTGCCTCAGTTTCCTCATCTGTAAAATGCACTGGAGAAGGAAATGGTAGACACTCAGTCCTTCCTTTTGCCCTCAAGGACTGGAAGAACAATTAAGAGAGAGTCCATACATATGTGCCTATGAACACTCCTGTCTATTCCAATAATCCCAAGCATCCCCAAATGACTTGTTGCTTCTAATAATATTGTCCAGTATTGCTAGATCTCATGAATTGTGTTCACTTTTTATATTCTCAAGTTCAAACCATCTTCCCAGATAGTCTCATGGGATCATGCCATCATTTCCAATCTTCAAGAAATCTACCAAAGAATGACATCTTAGGACACCAAATAGAAAGGATATTTCAGATTATTCTGACCACACTGCTGTCCATTATCAAAAGGTGAGAGGACTCAATCTATGCTTTTAATGCATGATTAAACCCCACTGGTTTATAGATTTTTTTTTTTTGCTTTTTGCTGAGGCAATTAGAATTATGTGACTTGCCCAGGGTCACACAACTAGTGTTAAAAGTCTGAGACCAGATTTGAACCAGATTTCACAGAGAAAATCATGACCCTATTCTGATTGTTTTGGACTAACTAGCCAGCCTCCTGACTTCAGGGCTGGTGTTCTACCCACTGTGTCACTTGGCTGCCCTGGTCTATAGAAATTCTAAGTTGTATATTGTATTTTAGTTAATGCTTACATACAGGAAGATTGGGGAAACAGGAAAGGGAATCCACTTTGGGAGAAAGAAATCCTGCCTAGCTGAGCTAGGTTGGGAGTTTGGAGTCATTATTGGGTGAAAGCAAAGTGGGGGGAAATGTTACATTTGTATAAACTTGGCAAAAGAATGCGAAACCAAATTTGCTGGCAATTATCCAGAGGACAGATTGAAGAAATAAAAAACTTGAGGCAGACTGCCATCCAGTCCAGATGAGAAATGATGAGTTCTGAACTAGGATGGTGGCTATATAAATGATGAAAGGGATGGATTGAAGAGAAGTTGTGGTTGTAGAATTGACAAGATTAGGCAACTGACTGGTTGTACAGGAGGTGAGGGAAAGTGAAGAATTGAAGGCAACTATGAAATTGTGAACCTGAGTGACTAGAATAATGGTAGTCCCATCAATATAAATAGAAGAATGATAGTCTCATTGATTGAGGTTTGGAAGAGGCTGAGTTTGGTGGGGAAAGGTGATGAGTTTCATTTTGGCAATATTGAGTCAGAGATGCCTATAGAATATCCATTTGGAAAGGTCTGACAGATGGTTGGCAATTTGAGAACTAAGGAGAGAAACCAGAAATGGATGTATAAATCTTGAATTCATCTGCACGAAAACATTAACTATACTCATAAGAACTGATGAGATCACAGAAATAAAAGGTTAAGCGAGAGGAGAGAAGGCTCATGACACATCTTTGGAGTATATCCACTATACAAGGCAGGCCTTGTATGATGATCTAGCACAGGAGTCTGAGAAGGAATTATAAAGAAGGTAGCAGTGGGGGCAGGTAGATAGTACAGTGGCTAGAGTACCAGCCCTGGAATCAGGAACACCTGAATTTAAATCTGTCTTTAGACACTTATTACCTGTATGACCCTGGGCAAGTCATTTAATTCTGATTGCCTCCCCCCACACCGGGAAAAGGAAAGCTAAGCAATCAGTGTCATGAAAATCCATAGCGGAGAGAAGATCTAAAAATAGAGGGTAGTTGGCAATGTCTTATGCTATAAAGAGGCCAAGAAGGATGAGGATTCAGAAAATACTATAGGATTTAGGAATTGAGAAATGTTAAAACTTTGAAGAGAGCAGTTTCACTTATAATGAGTCTAGAAGCCAAGTTGTGAAGGACTGAGAAATTACGGAGAGGTGAGCCAGAGTACAATGTAGGAGGATAGATAATATCTTTTTAGGAGTTCTGCTTTGAAAAGAAGAAGAGATGAGAGGCTGAGAGGTCAAGTGAAGAGCTAGATTTTTTAAAAGAATGAGGGAGATTTAGTCTTGTATGTAGGCATCAGAGAGTGAGTTTTTAGTTAAGGAAAGATTAAAAATTAAAAAGAGAGGAGTTGATTGCAGAAGGGAATATTCCTAAGGAAATGGCAGAAAATGAAATCAATGGTAAAGGTAAACAAAATAGCCAAAAAAGTTTATTTCATACAAAGCTAAATTAATAGAGGCATAGTGTCTGGAATGAAGGAGCTGACAGTCTCTTTGCACTCTTTCTTGGTCAGACCACATCTGGAATAGTCTATCAATGATGTGGGACTGGACTGGGTGATGTGGGACTTTGAATGTCCAATTCCTTGGAAAGTGCTCATATAACTTTCCACGACATTTACATCACCTTTATTTCTGAATATCCTTCTTTCCTCTCCTGCCCAGCAAGCCATCTCTTATAACACTAAAAAAATAAGAAAAAAAATAATTTCAGCAAAACAAAGGAAACCCATTAACTAAACTTGATAGCATATACAATATTCCAGACCTATAGTTTCCCACCTTTTTAAGGATGGGAGAAAAGTATCCATTTTCTCATCTTTTCTCTGATACTATGTCAGGGATGCTTTAAAAAGTCAAGTTTTCTAGTTTATATGTAATTATTTACTTATAGACTATTTGACAGAAGCATGAGGGACTATTTAGAGTTGATCATTGTCCTTTTAAATTAAATGAAAATGAAGGGAAAGCATTTTTTTTCTTTTCATATTTATTTTTCTTTAAAAATCTAGCATGGGATCAAAAGAACAATTATCAAGGAAGTAGATATCCAAAACAAAGGCTAGAATCTGTTGGAAAAAACCAACATTTTAGTGAGCTGAAGAATCTCATTAATCAATTTTGTTTCAAAAGGAATAGTTCTAGATAAAACAAAGTAAACTCATGTCTTTCAATAGGAAAAGCATCTTTGAGATAAATTAATGAAAAGATAAGATTCTTCTTCTCCTACTTTCCTAATTTTTAAGCTGGAACAACTCTATCAGGAAGCAAGAAAGAAAACCTACAACTCTCCACAGTATATGTAAAAAAACAAAGCTGAAGAACCAAGAGAACATTATACAAAGTAACAACAAAATTATGTGATGCTCAACTGTGATGCACTTGGCTCTTTTCAACAGTACAATAATTAAATTCCAATAGATTTGGGAAGGAAAGTGCCATTGGCATCTAATGAGACAACTATGAAGACCGAATGTGGATCAAAGCATAGTATTTTCACTATGTTGTTGCTGTTTGCTTGTTTTTTTCCCCTTTCTTGTGATTTTTTTCCCTTTTGATCTGATTTATCTTGCATAGTATGATGAATATGGAAATATATTTAGAGGAATTGCAAATAGTTAACCATTTGCTATACTAGATTGCTGTCTTGGAGAAGAGGAAGGGAGGAAAATTTGGAACACAAAATTTTGAAAAGGTGAATGTTTAAACTTCTTTGCTAATATTTTTGGAAAAATAAAATATTATTAAAAATAATCAAAGCTGAGCCTACCTTTTTGGTCTTAGAGCAAACTTCATTCCCTGTGACTCCCTTGTCTCTGGCCCCAAATACAGGCTGTGAGGTTGTGAACTTTCTAAGCCTATTCGTCCATATCCTGTTCTGTCAGCATGAGATAAAGGGATAGAGATTTGGCTTTGGAAGGAGGAAAATCTGGATTCAGGTCCTGTCTCTGACAAATACTTGATTCTGGCAAATCACATAACCTATTGAGATAGTGTAATATGCCTTTGGATTTGCAATTAGGAGACCTGGGCTAATGTCCCATCTCTCCTGTCTGTATTTTAGGCAAATCATGTAATTTCTTTGGTCCTCAGTTTCCCATCTGTAAAATGAGGGAAAGAGATTTGGACTAAATGGTCTTTGAGGTCCCTTCTAATTCTAAATTTATAAAACTTCTCAGTGACCAAAGTAATTCTCTAAACCCATAGGTTACAGAAGAGCTGCTGATACACATTAGTGGGATGAGTTTCAAAATTGGGAAGTCTTTGCACAGAGAAAACCATGACCCTATTCTGATTGTTTTGGACTAAGTTGAGTTCTTGCTTACTTTTCTCCTTCAATACAAAGGAAAGAATGTGATCACTATTCTTAGAACTTTTTTTTCCTAACACATAACATCATAGGTGATTACTATCCTGCTTTTATAGCTCAGGGACTCCTCAACTTCTGGTCTTTTCTCCTTTATGTTCTGTTCTTTTCTCTCCTTTGCCCCTTATCTGAGGATCTTAGGAATAAAGATGACTGAGTTGGGATGGGGGAAATCTCTAGACCTGTGACTGATTGGGCAAATGAGACTTAGGTCATCCAGGAAACAGGATTTAGAGAATGGTGTTGGGGGAATGCTGTGGCAGAAATAGGGAAAATAGGAAAGGAATAAAGAACTTTTGTCTGAGTTCCAAATAGGGAACCCAGACTTCAATCCATTTTAGAAGTTGGAGAAGCTGGTATACTCTGCCTTTGACACATGTGGGCTCTTAGATCGTTCCCATTTAACTACCATTATCCCACCCCATCCTACCCCAATGATGTAGCAAAATGCACACTGTTAGGTTTATGCAATTTTATTTTCTCAGTGGAAAGGTATGTTATTTGGGGATGGCGCTGTCATCTTCCAAGAAGAGGCAGTGCCACGGGTGAGGGTGTAGCCAAGGGCCATCAGAAAGCACAGCTGCTCTCTACAAAACGACGGCACTTCATGACCCGGAGGTAGGTCTCAGCTTTGTGCAGGTCCTTCTTGAAGCAGGAGAGCAGCCCATAATTCTTGAGCAGTGCCTCATCACTTCGTAGGTTTGTGTCAAATTTGTCATAGGTTGTCTTAAGGACCAGGCCACCCCTTGAGCTGCCATCTTCCAGTTCCTAAAAAGAAAGGGGAAAAACGTTAAGGAGGAAGCTTTTCCATCTCACCTCTTCTTTCTTCACTCCCCTCCTGAGCTTAAAAATCAAGAAAATAAAATGGAAGTGGAATAATTGGCTCAAATGAAGGAAAGAAAAAAAGAGAATGGTTTCTTTATTAATTAAAAAAGTCTTGGATTTAGACTCTTCTGAAAGAAAAGAGAGTTGGCAGCCTTCCTTCTTCCCTTCTTCCTCCCTTAATTTCTCTGTCTTCCTTTTTCCTCCCTGCCATGCATGATTAAACTAGAAAGGATCCTAGACCTAAGGCTGGGACTACTGTGAGTAACTTTAGCAAAGTAGCTTGGCTTTTGGGTTAAGTCAGAGTTTCCCTCCAATCTCACCTGCATGAGAGCCTGAATCCCTTCTTCCAGGTCCCTCAGCTTCTCATAGACCCGGTCTGAAGTCCCGAAGACCAGGCTGTTGGTAAAGACCCTGCTGAGAAACTGCACAGGGCTGAGCCAAGATTGGATAAGGAGAAGGGAAAAACGGAGCAATTCCACATCCTGGGGATGGAGAACAAGGAAAGAAAAAGAGGAAATTGTGAGCAGGAGAATTTAAAGGGAACTCTAGAACCAGGAAAGAATTAATTCAAATCAAAACATTTTTATTAGGGCTAATTATAGAGACTAGAAATTTCACCTATAGTCTTTTTTTTTCTTTCTTTCTTGTTTTACCCATTTTAATCGGTGTAAGTTCAGAATAAAAATAAATTAAAGAAATTAAGATTCTATTATGCACAAAACATTAAAGTAATCTTGCTCTTTCCCTGGGTAGTTGTTCTAATATCCTGGGACCTGAGTCTTCTTGATTTGCAGTGAGAGAGTTAGAGAAACAATTCAAATTTAGTGGATAAAGGGAAGAGAGGAAGATGGAGGCTGCTCAGACTTCTTGGGACATTGGCAGGATTGTGTGTAGGGAGGACAGACAGTTCAGGTTCTTTCTTTGTCTCACCTGGAGTATGACAAATGGCTGGGGGTGGGGTGGGAAGGGGGAGTCACTCACAGATCTCTGCTGGGCCTCATCCTTGCCAGTGGGAGCTGGGATGGTCTCAGAGAAACAGAAAGCTGTCTGGGTACTCTGGATGGAATGTCTCTGTGCCTCTGGAATGTAGGTCCGTTCCTGTGTAAATAGCCGAACAAAGATAATGAGTGGCCAAAGTCAGGACTGAGGTCAGATCCGATATACCTCTTCTAAGAAGCATTCTCCAGTTCTCACTCCTGTCCTCTTTCCACCTCCCCCAAACTCTGATCATGTCATCATTTTGAATCCCCCTCAGTACTTATGCCCAATTGCTTATACTTTTTTTTAATGTGAATGTCCAAGTTGAATTTAAATAACTCCCCATCTCATCTCCCCAATACTTACCATTTTGGAGCCATCTTTGATAATTTTCTTTGACTTCCCCACCCATCCAGTCATTCACCACCAAGTCTTTCCAGTTCTTCCTGAATGACATTTCTTGAATTTACCCTTTCTCTACATTCTTGCTACCACCATTTTAGCCCAAGTCCTTACTCCTGCACACTTGGGCTATTGTCATATATTCCTACTTATCCTTTCTCACTTTAGTGTTCTTTCTTCAATCAACCTTATTATACTAAGAATCATCTTCTTCAAGGAAAACTGCTTATAGGACTATGGTAGCTTCTTATTCCCTTTCATATTGAATTAAAGTTTTTTACACACTTCCTTCAAAACCCCTCTACGACCTTGTCTTTGCTCTGTTCCAATTCCCCTTTACCCAAATCCCCATCCCTCATGGACTCACAAACTCCTTGTACGTGTCAGCAACTAGCTGGTGCAAATGCTGAGCACGAAGTACGGCGTTGGCAAAGAGGCTGGACAGAGGCATGGCTGGGAAGGCACCAGCTCTCTGTGGTCCCAGCAAGATGAAAGTGATGAGGAGCAACAGGGAGACTCGGGTACCTGGAAAAAGAAAGGAAGAATTTCTCTATTCCATAACTAGCTTCACTAGTGCCTATCCTGCTCCCTTAAGAACCTCTTCTTTTCTGCTAATGGTAGGGGGATGATTAACTTGGCACCCAGCCCTCAAATCTGGATCCTTAATTTTCATTTCCCCATGATTCCTAACCTCCATTTTTGCCAATTGGTGGTCTAAACTACCACTTAGCATCTCATCCCATATACTTGGATCCTCTACTAAGGTCAGGAAATGTTTAAAATGTTAAACTTCTGAACCAAGAAAAGACTCAAAAGAAATTTTTACCTGTTTTCAGAAGCCAAGGCTCTATTTGTCCTTCTTGGCTCTGCTTCCTGGGAATGCCCCTGAAGGTCGTCCCCATGGATCTTCCCTCTGTCTCAGCCCTAGCTAGTCCCTTCATTAGGTTTCCTTTCTTTTTCACCACCCATTTGGGAGCTAGATAAGATTCTCTGTTGTCTTTGGGCACAGAAAGAGGATGGGGACCTCTTGTTTTCTTTCCCCAAAAAGGTTAGAATGGGAGTGAAAGGGATGAAACTGAAGCAGGTGGAATAGAAGCTTAAAAAAAAAGAAGGAAAGATTTCTGACAAGAAGGATATAAAAACTATTGGTCCAAGAGGGAAGAAAGGGGACAGGGGAATGGATGATGGTCTTTGAGATATCTGGGTAGAGTACCTGAAGCCATCTCTGCTGGACAAGCTGGTCACAGGATCCTGGTTGATGTAGGTGGCTGAGTCCTAGGTCTCTGGAACTGCTCCCCTTCAGCACCTCCTTATACCCTAGTCCCCCCTCATCTCCCCCACCTTTCTCCTCCATTATGCATTGCTCAGTACCACTGGGGGCTGAACTGATGGATAATTTAAAGGCAAAAAGGCTGAATCCTCCCACTCAGATTCTGTTTCATAGCTCCTTCATCCCATTCTGGGGTGTCATTCTCCCCCCCTCTGTACCCAACCTTTAGAGCCTCCTCACCTGCCTCCCCCCCTCCCACCTCCCTTCACACATGAACATTGAGTCTGTGTCTGCCCCACCTGCCTTAGCCTGAGGACTCTGTGTTCTCCCAGCATCCAGAGTATTTGGACAAATGCAAAGAAAATATCCAGGCAGGGAAATAGATAGAAGGGATTTAGGGCTAAAGAAATTGGGGGGGAGTTGAAATGGAGAAGGGCAGCCCCTATAAGCAAATTCTCAGCGTTTATCTGGGAAAGAAATGGGTCATGTTCAGTGGGTACCATGAAAAAAAAATTCATCTTTGTTCTTTTTTTGTGTGTGGTGGTGGGCAACAGCAGTGGTCCTTCAATGCTCTAATATCATAGGTTTGTAGACCTAGTCCCCAATCTCTAGTATTATGGAGAAAACATTTGGATAATCCCTTATTAGAAGTACTTCTGAATACTTTTTACCCACATTGTACTCCCCTTTGACAGCACAGAGAAGAGGTCTATATTGGCCATCAATCATCAAAAGGTTGTTCAGGGAAGGAAGATCAGTTCTCCACTGTTCTTTGCCCCTTACAACTTCCCTAACCAGGCCCTAATGCCTTCTTTGAGTTTGGGGCCTGCTAGATAACCACTGGAGAGCACTATTTCAAATAATCTTTTTCCATGAGCCATATATCCTTTAGGTTTCAAAGACTCTTGATTTGGGAGCTTGGGTCTTGCTGTGGATCTTAAAGACTGAGAATTTGGGGTCTGGGGAGTGGTGGTAGAGGCAAACCCTTCTTTTTCCTCTAGAAGGAAAGAAAATAGACAGCCTCTCTGTGTTTGGGGGCAAGGTTTCCAGTAGTGTCTCAGGCCTAATCCAACTTTGGGGTGTTGGGGAGGACAGGTTGCTTTCTTTTTATGAAACCAGTGAATCAGGAAGGTCACCCAGAAAATTTGGGCAAATGTTATATATCTTCTTTACTCCCTTCTGTAAAACTCCATTTTATCAAGGAAATCAGATTTATATGGAAATAAAGAGTATCCATAGAGAAAAAAAGCTATGGAATTACAGAATATCAAAGGTGGAAGGGACCTGAAAGATCCACTATTCCAGTCCCCTGTTTTTGCAGATAAGAAAGCACAGACGAGTAATTCAGTGGAAGGAGAATATTTTAAAAAGAGGCAGGAATAGTCTTGGATATGTTATTTTAGTGGTGAGGAACATTTATTTGCTATATAGGATGATTCTTTTGGGCACATATTAAAAACTTTTTTGTTGGAAACAACCTGTGATTTCATTGGTATTGTGAACTTCTGGTGAAGAAACTCCCTCTATCAAACCAGATTGAACCAGCTGTTGTTATTCAGTTATTTCAGTTTTGTCTGCCTCTTCATGATCCCATCTGGGATTTTCTTGGCAAAGATACTAGAATGATTTGCCATTTCCTTCTCCAGTTCATTTTTAGAGATACAGAAACTGAGGCAAACAGGATGAAATGGCTTTCTCAGGGTCACACAGATAGTAAGAGTCCAAGGTCAAACTTGAATTCAGGTTTTCCTGACTTCAGGCCAGAAGCTCTATTCACTCAACCACCTTAGTTGCTGATTAAATCAGCACTTGCTATGCAATTTTTGACGTTAAAGAATTGGCTCACATAAGTGGTATGTAGCAGAGACAGGACTTAAAACTTCATGATGGTGATAATTATGGTGGTTGTGTTGATAAAGATGATGATGAGATGATGGTGATATTTTATTATTTACATAACACTTTAAGGTTTTCAAAGTACTTAGCAAATATTATCTCATTTAAGCTTCACAATATCTGGGTAAAATAGTCTATATGGGTAATAAGGCTCTTTTTATCCATTTTATAAATAAGGAATTGAGGATCAGAAATAGAATGACCTGTTCAACACCATACAGTAATTCTCAGAGGTAAGAGCTGAACCAGGATCTCACCTACCTACAATCTAGCACAGAGCTATTTGATTTTTTTTTTACTAGAGCTTCAGGTGATAGTAGAGCTTCCAGGTCTGGAAATAGACCTTATAGTGATATTGTTTGGAGGGGAAAGGAAAGAAAAAAAAGGGAAGAAAAGAAATTTACATGATAAATTTATTGTAATTAAAAGGGATAGAAAATTGTATATACATAATAGTTTTGCAGTTATATGTACAATCATCCTTTTATTATTCTACTATGTTATGGAAATTATTTTTATTTCATTAATTAAAATTAAATTAAAAAATAAAAAAAAAACTATAGATAGAGCTTGAGTTGTGTAAGGTGTGACATAGGAAGGAGAGAGAGAGTTAGGAGGAAGAGGAGGAGGAACTATGGATGAGAATCTGGTGAGGAAGCCATTAGGTTAAACCCCTAAATGAGGTAGAATTGTCAATCAGTCTTGGAAGGAGAAGGATTCTGGAGGGACAACAGTTCCTTTCAGAGTCACAGATCAGGGATATGACCCAGGAAACTTAAGAGATCTAAATTGTGTTCAGACAACTGGCCAGAACCAAGAATGAAGGAACTGAATGGGGAGAAAAGATTGATACTTTGGAATGGCACCCAGAGCAGATGTTTGACAATTTATTTCTCATATATAGGAACATTTTTTTTAATTAAAAATTTCCCCACTTAATAGTATCTTATTTTTTCAATTATATGTAAAGATAGTTTTCAACATTCACTTTTATAAGATTGAATTCCAATTTTTTTCTCTCTCCCCTCCTCATTTCTCCCCTCCTCAAAACAGCAAGGAACATTTTGAATAGATTTGGGAGTTCATCTTCTCCCTACCCTCAGCTGCTAATAGCTGGAGTAGGATTGTACTGAACCATCCATGTGATCCATGTGTGGAAAACAGCCATCTAAAATTCTTACAAACATTGGAATTGATAGCCTAGGTCAGATCCATGATTTGTCAAGACTAGGATTCTGGCCCTAGATGTTAAGATCTCAGTTATTCTCTCTGATGACTACCTTAGAACATACTGTTTTTCTCGGCACTATTCCATCATCCATTAATTTATTTCAGTATTGCTTGATGTTGTTTATATTTTAATTCTTGACCACTTTGGGGGAAATGTCCTTATTAGGTAAAATTAGAGTTTCCTTAATTGACTCCCCTTAGGCTCCCCTTAGTTCTAACATGATCAGATGGTTCTAACATGCTTTTCATGGTTTGAATATAAACTCCTTTTATTGATTTTAATCAGTCTGTCCTCTTATGTGTCATAGGATCATAGATCTAGAGCTGGACAGAACCTGAGAAGTTATCAAATTCCCTCCCGCCCTCTCATTTTAAAGATGAGGAAACTGAGACCCAGGGAGATTGGAACTTGCTGCCTAAATTCACACAAGTAGTAAGAATGACAAATGATAAATCATATATGTGTGTGTGGGGGAGGTAATTGGAGGACTTGTGCAAGGAATTCTTGGAGGTATGGAGGAAAGATATTCACGTTAGACATGGTGAAGTTCATAAAGTCAGGAGTGGAGCTAGTAGAGGAATGGAGTTATAAGAGCAGATCCAGGTACTTCTTTTAAATTAAGATATCTCTCCACCCACTTTCATTTCCTCACCTTTCCCTTTTCAGCTTCCTATTTTTTTTTAAATTAAAGAAACACTTAAAAAATACTTCTATATTCCAGGTACTGTGGTAGGTATTGAGATTACAAAGAAAAAAGAGTGATAGTCCCTGTCCTCAAGGAGCTTACATTCTTTTTTTTTTTTCTGTTCTTTGCTTTAATTTTTTAAAATTACATTTTATGAGGCAGCTAGTTGGTGTGATGGATAGAGCACCAGCTTTGAAGTCAGAAGCCTTGAACCCGAGTTCAGATTTGATCTCAGACACTTAACATTTCCTGGCTGTGTGACCCTGGGCAAGTCACTTAACTCCAATTGCTGCTTGTCATTTCCTAGAGCACAGTAGTATTCCAGCCTAATCCTATACCACAACTTTTTCAGTCATTCCCCAATTAATGGGTATTCTCTCAATTTCTAATTCTTTGGAGTTCCTACAAATATTTTTGTACATGTACGTCCTTTTCCTTTTCTTCTGACCTCTTTGGGATACAGTTCAGCTTCATATTGTGTGATGTTTTCCCTCATTAGATTGTAAGCTCCTTGAAGAGAGGAATTGTCATTTTATTATTTGTACTCCCAGCACTTAGTACAGTGCCTAGCACAGAGTAGTCATTTAATAACTGTTTATTGAATTAGGTTGAAAAAGAATTTGTCAATCAGAGAAGAGAACTAAAAGGCAAAAGGCATATTCCAGAGTGAGAAAGCAGCTGGGACATGGTAGAAATAAAGAAGGGACAGAAGGTGAGCTGAGAGACCTGATAATTGTTGTGGTGCTTGTTGTTTTTGGTCCACATTTGTAATTTCGCCTATTCCTCCTAGGAGTAGTTGAACTCCAGTATAGAATGGTAGAACTCCTCCTACTGATGTAAGTCTCCTGAGAGAATTCTCTTAGATAATTATCTGGAGTATTGAGAAGTTAAATGATTTGTCCAGGTTTATAACTAGCAAATGTCAGCGACAGGAATAGAATTCAAATCTTCTAGATTTTATTAAATAGTATTTAGTAGTAACTAAATGGGAACTATGGGAATGTCCTCATAGTATTGACAGAAAATTGTTCATACAAGAACAGACATTGTTAATATTAAATATAATGTTACATACCATTCCCTAAATGACTAGCAATGTCAGAATGTCAGTGGCTTTCTCAAAAAGATAGTATCAATTAGGCTGAGCTGAGTCCTATCTTCAGGTCCTATCCTGAGATCTTGCTTTGCCTGAGGAACCGGCTCAAGCTGGATCTAGACCTATGATGTCCTTGTTCTCTTCCATAGGAATTCATGGCACGAAGGGCAAAACAGCTAGAATGAAGTGATTCCTTTTGCTCAGATTATCTGGGGTAGCTGGGATCTTCTGACCAGACCGTCCTACTCACTTAACTTACTTTGTGCTGTCTCTTCCCCCTTCCTGCCTAAGAATATGAAAGACTTTCCTATGGACTTCTAGTGTGGGAAATTCGTTGTACTCTGTACTAATGAAACATCCCCCAGAGTGGTGGTTTGCTACCTGTTATCTCAATTAAAGCTCTTTGTTCCTCAACTCAGCTTTGATTTACTTCAGGACTCAAAAGTGCTTAAAGGATTATAAAGAAACAATTCTTTGACGTAAGCAGGGCAAGTTCTTTTTTAGCTCCATTTATCAGATAAAAAAACCTGAAGCTCTGAGAGGTAAATGATTTGTGCATGGCCACATAAGTAACCTTGAAGGAGGCAATCTGGACTTTGCCCCAGGGCACCAAGAATTAGAAAGGTACAGTTTCTTTGCTAGCCCTAAGTTTCTTGGTCCTTTTGCTCTACCATTGCTAGTTTATTACCCCATTCGTTATTCTTGTGGAACCCTAGAGCTGAGGGAGATAAATGCTTCTTACCGATTTCCTACCATTCCTATTTCCCACCAAATGTGAACCATCAGTCTGTCACATCCCCCATTGTTTCCTACCAGGGATAGGGCTGTTGGTAGGCATAGACTATAATGTAGGAACATAAGCTGGTCTCTATGGGGAATAGACCCACCATCCACTGGCTCAATTGTACTGGACCCCAAAGGGGATGTATGACAAAGCCATCTGTGGCAAAATGAAGGTTAAGGTTGATTGCTAGACAGGCATGAATAAATCTTGGGCCAGGTGTGCCTATAGTGTCAAGGGTGGGGTCCTGAGGTCTTTCTACACTCTAGGTGATCTTGCCTCCAGCCCATCCCTTCCTTCCCTATGCAGTTTGCTTTTTCTCTGGTTTATCTCTCCTCAACCTTCCTCCCCCATTCTATGTTGTGCACTTGCCCTGGGTACCAGATTCCTTATGACCGACCCCAGGACACCTTTTCTCCTAGCACAGTACTGAATACTGTTCTACTAGTCAATAATGATTCCTAAAATTCTTTTGGGGATAATAACAGCTAGCTCAGAGTCCATCATCCTTTAACTTAATTTAGCTGTGTTTTCCCTAAATTAATTTCTTTACACTTTTCTACACCAAAGCTTGTCCAAACATTTTCTGCCCAGTCACTGGAGGTTCCTTCAAGATCATAGAATCAGAATTAAATAAAGGTCTAAAAGGTCATCTAGGACAGAAATTAAATAACATGCTTAGAATCATAATCTAGCTTCAGAAAGAAGATATGAATACAGCTTTTCCTGACTCCAAGTACAATGCTTTTTCTATCATGCCATACTTTCATTATTAGCTACTTGGTTCAGACTCATGCATAGTTGGAGATTTTTTTGAACATAATCTTTCAATCCTTGAGGCTGAGGGAACAGTCTGTGGCCATGGAACACTCTGTCAGCACAAAGAGTTCAGAAAGAGCTCAAGTCTTTGACCCTTAGCCTCTTTTACATCAATCTCTAATTAAAATGGAGGCTGACTCCAGTGAATAAACTCAATGGACAATAAGCATTTGTTACATTCTACTATGTACCAAGTATTGGACTTACAAAGATGAATAAAACATAGTCTGTACCCTCAAGGAACTTCTAATCTAATTTTTTTTTAAGAGAGAAATTATCCCAGTGAATTCTGATCTCAGTTAATACATGTCAACCAATTTTAGGAAATAGTGCAAAGCAAGTAGCAGTGTGTTATAATGGAAAACATCCTTAATTAGGAAAATGGAATCCTGGAGTCAAATACTGGCTACTAATTATTGGACAAGTTACCTCCTCTCACTGTGTCCTCGATTTCCTTCTCTGTGAAATGAGAGATTTGTATTACATTGAATCCCAAAGTACCTTCCATCTCTAGAAGGCTGTGAGTTTAGGAAGGAATGCTGGACTGTGAGAAAACATGGATGCTTCATTGTTAATATTATCATAAATTAGTTGTCATTCTGGGGAGCAGAATGACAATGTATAGTAGAGAGACAAAATGGTACATAATCTTTTATCTGACAATTCATAGATTCTAAGGCCAGGGGTCCTCAAACTTTTTAAATAGGGGGCCAGTTCACTGTCCCTCAGACTGTTGGAGGGCCGGACTATAGTAAAACCAAAAACTTTGTTTTGTGGTCCTTTAAATAAAGAAACTTCATAGCCCTGGGTGAGGGGGATAAATGTCCTCAGCTGCCGCATCTGGCCTGCAGGCCATAGTTTGAGGACCCCTGTTCTAGGCTATGAGCTGGAAGAGAATTTAGGGAGCATTTAGTCTTAATTCTTTCATCTTAAAAAAATTTTTTTTAACAATTATTACAGTAGGTTTTTGTACTTAATGATATTATATTTTTTCCAATTACATATAAAGATAGTTTTCAATATTCATTTTTGTAAGATTTTGAGTTCCAAATTTTTTCTTCCTCTCTCCTTTCCCTCCTCTCATTTCAAGACAGCAAGTAATCTGATATGTTATACATGTACAATCATGTAAAACCTTTCCACATTAGTCATGTTGTGAAAAAAGAATCAGAACAAGAAAGCAAAAAAACTAAAAAAAAAAAAAAAAAAAAAAAAAAAAGCAAGTGAACACACTATTTTCATAGTATGTTTCGATCTGCATTCAGACTCCACAGTTCTTTCTCTGGATGTGGAAAGCATTTTCCATCATGAGTCTTGACCATTGTATTGCTGAAAACAGGCAAGTTTATTATAGTTGATCATCTACAATGTTGCTGTTACTATATACAATATTCTCCTGGTTCTGCTCATCTCAATCAGCATATTCCATCACAGCCATCATATACCACAACCTTTTCAGCCATTTCTCAACTGATGAGCATCCCCTCAATTTCCAAGTCTTAGCCATCACAGAAGGAGATGCTATACATATTTTTGTACATGTGAGGCCTTTCCCCATTTTTATGTTCTCTTTGGGATACAGACTTACTAGTGGTATTGTCAGGTCAAAAGGTATGCACAGTTTAATAGCTCTTTGGGTATCTTCCAAATTGCTCTCCAAGAACAGTTGGATCAGTTCATAACTCTACCAATGGTGCATTGGTGTCCCAGTTTTCCTACATCCTCTCCAATATTTATTATTTTCATTTTCTGTCATATTAAACAATCTGATAGGTGTGAGGTGGTATCTTGGAACTGTTTCAATTTACATTTCTCTAATCAAAGATGATTCAGAGCATTTTTATATGAATATAGATAGCTTTAATTTCTTCATCTGAAAACTATTTGTTCATATGCTTTGACTGTGTATCAGTTAAACTCTTCTTATTTTATAGAAATGGAAAAAGAGGAATAAAGGCAAATGAAAAAAGTCATTTGCCTTGCCTAAGCTAGTTAATGGCAGAGATGAACTAGACAGTGGTAGAGGTAACCAAGTGGTTCAGTGGACAGAGTATGAGATGTAGAATCTGGGAGACCCAAGTTCAAATCCTATCTTTGATACTTACTAGCTGTGTGATCTTGGGGAGTTTTCTCATCTGTAAAAAGATGGAGTTGGACTTGTTGATCTCCCAGATTCCTTTCAGCTCTAAATCTATGATCCTATGAATATGAAGATCTCTCCATTGTGAAAAAAGAACTAACTTCATCACTGGACCCAGCTCACGCTTAACCCCCCATAGCCAGACCAGAAGCAATAAACATAATAAATAGCTCATATTTATATAATACTTTACTTTGATCCAGGCACTGTGCTAAACACTTGACAGTTATTATCTCATTTGATTTTCATAAAACCTTGAAGGTAGGTTTTGTTGTAACAGATGAGTAAACTGAGGCAGACAGAGGTTAAGTGACTTTCTCAGAATCACATAGCCAGTAAATGTTTGAGGCAGTATTAAAAACTTAGGTCTTCCTGACTCCAGGTCCAACAGTCTATATGCTGCACTGTCTATGATGAGAGCTAGCATTTTTATACCACTTTAAGTTTGCAAAGCAGTTCATAAGTATCTTCTGATTTGATCCTTGCAACAAC
Organism: Antechinus flavipes; assembly: GCF_016432865.1. Classification (NCBI taxonomy): domain Eukaryota; kingdom Metazoa; phylum Chordata; class Mammalia; order Dasyuromorphia; family Dasyuridae; genus Antechinus; species Antechinus flavipes. Next base: position 146,067,220 of record NC_067401.1, read on the forward strand.
CTTGAGGTAGGTGCTATTATCATTCTGATTTTACCATTGAGGAAACTGAGACACAGATAAGCTTGGGAGGCAGGTGTTAATATCCCAATTTTACAATTAAGGAAACTGAGCCAGAGAGTAGTTACAAATAAGGAAACAGAGGTATAGGGTAAATGACTTGCCCAGGAGCACATGGCTAGTGTCTGAGACAGGATTGGAAATTAGGTTTTTCTGATTCCAAATCCAATACTCTAGAATTATGTCATCTACTGCTATACTTTGGCTCCTATGTCCTTTAGCTTTCTCTGAAGTATTTCCCATTATGTCTCCAAACTTAATATAACACTGTATGATGCTAAGCATGACAAGTCTATATATTATTGACACATGGGTCAATACAAGGAAAAATGCATATAAAATAATGTCAAGCAAGAAAAAGGAGCCATGAGATAGTTTGAATACACTGATTCTACTTCTGCAAGCTTCTGTATGTGCATGAACAAAGGAGGTAGGGTCAGGATTAAGTTTTTAATCTTTTTTTGTGTCACAGATCTCTTTAGCAGTCTGGCAGAGCCCAAAGACCTTTTCTCAGAATAATGATATAGATGCATAAAATAAAACACATAGGATTACAAAGGAAGCCAATCATATTGAAATATATGGTTATCAAACTTTTTTTTAAAGGTTCAAAACTTATCAAATCCCAGATTAAGTCTCCTTTAAGTAGGTAGAGTCTGTATAAACCCCTTTGGTAGTTTTAGAATACACAGGAGCAATCTGACAGTGGCTCTGGAGATCCAACCCAGAATGGATCTCCTCTTGTGAGAGGATGATACAAGGAAACTAAGAAACCGTTGCATTGTCTGATCTCTCTCCTCTTCCCTCTGCCTCCAATTTATCTCATTCCCAGCCCGCAACACCTGTGTCAGCAAAGGCTGCCCTGAAACCCCTTCAGATGTTATAATCCACAGCTGTGGAGGCTCTTGGAGAATTGAACCGTCCCTTAACAGGTATGAGAATCTCTTCTCTTTGACAGAGAGCAATGGGGGGTAGGAGAAGGAGTTGGTGAAAGTCAGAGTTCCAGTCTCTTCAGCCCTCTTCAAACTCCCAATGCTTAAATCCAATTCAAGTGCAAATCAAGATATCATCCTCATGACGTTATTGGTCCTCTTCCACAATGATACTTCAGTACCATCACCACCACCCCATAATAACTTTGGGAACTTCTGTTTAGTTTTGAGAGATTTGGTCAAGGCCATTGCTTCCCAGAGTCTTCCTTCAGCAACCTGAAGTGGGGTTGGTCAATTCTCTCTCTAGAAATCAGAAGCCAGAAGTGCTCAAAGCAATTGCAAGTTTGAAAGTCTGAAGAATTTGGAGTTCTCTCATTCTCCCCAACTCCTCCTCTCTCTCCATTGCTTTCCACTTAAAAGAAGTCTCCTGCTGATGAATTTGGGGACTGGGATTGTACTTAATATTTATAGTTTTTTTATTCCCTAGAATTGCTTAAGTCTATAATTTAATGAATGACTGAAAAAATATTTAAGTCCTTATCTCATGCTAATTAAGCAGCTGAGTGGAACATGGATAAAGCACTTGGCTTGGAATCAGTAAGATTTATCAAATATGGGTCCAAACACTTACTAGCTATGTGTGTGACCTTGGGCAAGTCACTTAACTCTGTTTGCCTCAGTTTCCTCATCTGTAAAATGACCTGGAGAAGGAATGATAAACTACTCCAGTATCTTTATCAAGAAAGCCTCTAAAATAGGGTCATGTAGAGTCAGACATGGCTGAATGACAAAAATTGACAACAGGTGACTGACCATAACAACAGCAGCTTTTCATGTTTTGTTTTGGGTTTTTTTTCTTCTAACCTCAGACTTTGCAAAAAAAAGAAAGAGAAAAATATCAGATAAGCAGAACCAGTAGCAATAGCAGCACCTGCAATTAGCAGAGCGGGAAGTCTAGGGGGAGGAGAGTAGAAAGTATTTTGTCCTTAGAGTAGCAGCCCCTGAGGGACAGGGCTGGACTCCCCCAAAGGGCAATGGAGCATGTGCCAGGGTGTTAGGGGAAATCTACAGGATTTGCATTTGGAGGAGTGGCAGAATAGCAGGAGAAAGCACTGGTGATTTGAACTTTGGGAAATTCTGCCCAGAGGCACAATCTCTAAGTCTTTGAGGCTGACCTTAGAGAAGTCATGTAGTAAAAACAAAGTTTTTGGATTATGAGGCATTTGTGATTAATTGTTGTCTTAAATCTTAACACCCTATAAAATAATTAGTTTTGTTGTTTTGAAAAATCATACTACTACTGGGTCTATGTGACAAAGAGATTAAAAAAAATACTCAGCCAAGTAGCAATTATTAGATACCTATATACTTACAGTAGCTTTTTGTTTTGATAAAGAGATAAAAACTAAAGATGGCCCCTCTTTTGGGGAATGGCTAAATAGATTGTGACATGTAAACGTAACATAATGCCATCATATTAGAAGAAATGATGAAAGTGATGGGGGAAGACTTGAATGCACCAATGGAATGATGTGAGCAGAATCAAGAGAACCATTTATATAATAATATTGTAAAGAAAATTCACTTCATTTCTCCTGTTGAGATTGGGAAGGAGACCCCAAAAGTTTGAGGTCACAGACCAGTGTCACAAGGTATCTCAAAAGAATTTGCAGACTTGAACCCATTTTCTAGTCAAGGGGCAAATTGTAATTGTAACCATTACAAGTGGACTGAATTCCAACAGAATTCAGCAAAGAAACAGAAGCAAAGAGACACATTTATCCAGCTTTCTATCATTGACATGCTAATTCTATGGCTCATAGGTAGGACAGAGGAGTGGTCTCCAGAATTTGTTTCTCATTGACCAGATTATCACTGACCATATTATCAGGCAGCAAAGAATTGAGGAGTGGTCTATTTATTATTGTTTTGGGAGTTTGATTTGTGGGACTATCCTGAGGCCAGAAACTATCTGACTGAGGAGTGGTCTATTCAGAATTAGACAGATTGGGCATGGGAGTTTCCTGAGGCAGACTCCAAAGCCAGAAGATTTAGGACTGCTGATTTATTATTAGAACAGAAGCCCCCCTAAAATCAGGGGACCACGAAATCATATTAGAAATCACTTCTATCACTTCTCTTTGTAGTGGAAGAGAGCCTGAGATCTCTGAGGTTATATAGGTGCTACCAAAAGATGGAAAACCTTTGGGTAGGAGCACGGTGATGGATTGTGTGTATTTTGAAGATCAGCCAATTAAGTTGGAAAAAGCTCATCACTAAGCATGACTACAAGGGGATGAACGTTTCTTTTTTCCTCCCCTTTTTTAAAATTCATTTTTAATATACATTGTTTTATGAGTTATGTTGGTAGAGAAAAATCATAGCAAAAGGGAGAAACCATGGGAAAGAGAAAAAAAAACAGAATAAAGAAGAGAACACAGCATGTATTGATTTATATTCAATCTCCTTAGTTCTTTTTCTGGATGCAGATGACATTTTCTGTCCAAAGTCTGTTGGGATTGCTTTGGACCACTGAACTACTGAGAAGAACCAAATCTTTCATAGTTGATCATCTCACATTCTTATTGTTTTTGTGTACAATGTATTCCTGGTTCTTCTTGTTTCAGCTCAGCATCAGTTCGTGTAAATCTTTACAAGTCTTTCTATAATCAGCTTGTTCATAATTTTTTAATAGAACAATAATACTAAGGGGATGAATTTTTCAATAACAGTGGCTCCTGAAGATCATCTACTAAATTGCCTGCAGTTGGCAATAGTAGAAAGGATGTCTATAGTGATGAATTCACAAATCCTTGAAGTGTGATCCTAGAATTCCTCCTCATCCTCCTCCATATCATTGATCTTAGTACCAGAAGGGAACTCAGGAGCTCATCTAGGCAACACCTTAACTTCAATCAGTCAAATGATCAACAAGCATTTTAAGTGCCTACTATGTGCCAGGGGGAGAGGAGAAGAGGAGCTCATAGCAAGCCCTGTCCCACAAGGACTTCCCTCTGCCTGCTGCTCCGTGTCCCAGAGTGGAGGGTGGAGACCAGATTTAGCTGTGCTATGCAAAGTAGCAGGAAAGGCCAGGCTTCAGCTCAGTGGAGACAAAAGTCTAAAGATGGTAGTTCCCTCTGGTAACTCAAAGAGTTTGAGGAGATGGTGGACAACAGCCAAGAGCTCAGGATTCTGCTTGGACATCATCACTCTGTCCTCAAGCTGGCAAAGCCAAACTAGCAACCAGTCTCTTAAAATGAACCCACAGTATAACCATCCTGGTCTGTTTGACTCCTTGGGCTAGGAGTTCTCAAGACTTCCCATACTCCATCCCCAAGTCTCTCTGCTCTATGATCCAAATCTTGTCCCATCTCATCTTCAGAATCAGGCTCTAGGTGGTACAGTCGATACAGCATTGGTCCTTAGGAGGACCTGAGTTCAAATCCAACCTGATTTTTACTTTGTGACCTTGGAGTAGTCACTTACACCTGATTGCCTCCCCCCACCACACACACACACACAAAAAAAAAAGAATCAGGCTCAAAGCTTCCACCAGGAAGCCCTACTCAGAATATTCTTCTTGGTTGCATTACCTTGGCATTCATAGATTCCCATTGTAGGATATCAATTTGAATCATGGCTTTACATCTGGAAGGGACTTCCAGAGGATATTCTAATCCAACTCCCTTATTTTACAGAAGAGGAAACAGGTCTAAAAAGACAAAGGGACTTTTCTGGGGTTACACAGATAAGAAATGGAAGGAAGATGCAGAATTTGAATTCAGGGCATCTGACTGCAGATCCAACAGTTTTCCCCCCTACTGCATCCTCAGGTTGTGAGCCTACTTCACTCTGTGGTCTTTCCATTGTGTGAGTGATCTGAGACTCAACATCTCTTTGATGTGTACCTGTTAGTGTACCCATAGTCTACCTTCTGTGCCCAATCCTATATGTTAGTTGCTTGTGGGGATACATACAGAGAGGCTCTACCTACAATCTTTGTTCTTAATGAGTTTTCTGTCTTGATGAAGAGATGAAAGGAGTTCAATGAAAACTGAAGATAATCAAAGAACTGATTCTCATAAGATCATAGGTCAAGACATGGAAGAGACCTCAGAAACCATGAATTATTCTAAACAGAGGAAACTAAAGAGGAAATTAGTAATTGGTCTAATATCATACAAGCAGCATGTATTAGAAGTGGGGTTTGAATCTGACACCAGATTCAATGCTTTTTTTCCATTATAACATACTAAGAAGTATGGTTTAAATTCTCTTTTGTGGCAAGGGTTAAGGGGGAAGAAGAATAAAGTAGGTTAGAATGTTCAGAAGTAAGATATTCTGTTGAATTTGAATTCTGGGTAGGATTCAAATTCCCACAAAAAGTGGGAAATTCTATGATTTTCCCAACTAGAGTATTAACTTCTTGAGGGCAGGCACTATATAGAGAACCTATCCCAGCACTCGACATATATTAATTTAAGAGTGAGATCAAAGATTTTTTTTTAGGTTTTCCTGCATGTTATATTTACACAGAACTAGGAACTGTTAGGCAGGCAGAAGAGAAAATAGCCTTTCCCCTTGAGCTTAGCTTTGTCTTTATGACCTTCTCCATCTCTTCATTTACACTGGAGAATGGAAAAGATAGAAAAGGACTTGGAGTTGAAAAAAAACTGGGGAACCTCAAACTCCAGAACTGCATAATAGATTTTAGAGGAGTAGATTTACATAGAGAATGGCTAGATATAGATAATAGAATCAGAGATTAAAATTAGGAGATAATATGGGATTGCTCACCATGACCTAGAGTTAAGTTGCCCATGGATATTTAGTCCAAAAAAAAAAGATTGTCTCAGTATATTAACAAATTTGGAGTATTCTAGTACCAAAGAGCTTGACATCTGAGACAAAGAATCTCTGGTGAAGATGAAATGCTTTCTATCCAAAATTCTGAAAAGAAACAGTCCACTCTGTAAAGACAAAAGTCAGAAGGATTTTTCCACATACCAAACCCAGCTCTGTTACTGATCCTTTGTTTGAAGAGGATTTTTTCCTTAAGAGAGTTATTAAGGTGACTTTCTCTTTTTATAAGGAAGAATAACCTATTAGCAAAAGTCCTTACTCTGAAGCTAGATGGTCACAGAAAAGTTGTGAATTATTCTTCCAAACATGTATTCTGGTCACATATGTATATCCTTCCAGGCAAGTCTACTCTGCCCATTAATAGTATGCTTGTTTATGGGAGAACATATCTTAAATCTGTGGGGGGAAATGTGTATAACTTGTCTTATAATGCCATTTCACTAAATACCTTAAATGCTCTGTGACTAATTACTAAAGATGAGTATATTGGTGGGCAATTGTGAACTATGGATTTAGGCAACAGGTTCGCACAATGTACTTCAAACTTGGGACAGCAGTGTCTGTCTACTTTGTGAATTGAGAGGTATCTCCAGGTATTATTGCAGGAACTCAATAAAGCAATATAGATTGGAAAATGAGTAGGTTTGGCTTTGCTGCAAGAAAGTGATTGTCAGTCATTGATTTGCCCAAGTTATGGCCTCCTTTGCTAAGACTAAGACCAGACAGGAGGGGAGAGAGAACATGTGAAGGGAAATGGTAGTGGTCTAGGGCAGGCAGAACCTAGAAGGAGAACATGAAGATATAAAACTAAATTAGGGACACTTGGAGAAGTAGGTAGAGAGATCAGGAGAAAAGTTCAGCTGTTGGTCAGTATAGCTGCTGACACAAGTTTACACTAGCAAATACAAGCATATCCTTATAGGCAAAAACAAATGTACATATATATATATAAACTTACACACACACATATATATAATATATATATATATATATATATATATATATATATATATATATAGAGAGAGAGAGAGAGAGAGAGAGAGAGAGAGAGAGCGAGAGAGAAGGAAAGAGGGAGGGAGGAAGAGAGGGAGGGAAAAGGGAGGGAGAACAGAGATACAGAGAGAGAGAGAGATGTGGGAGGAGGCATATCCATGAGATTTTACAAGTCCCCATGTGTTTTCTCAAAACACACAGTTTATTACATCAGAAGCTATGCACAGGAGACCAGGAAGGGCCCAACAAACCCTTGGAGATGGGAGAAGGGGATATATCTCCACAGTCTCTAATTTGGATTGAGTCAGTTGGCCGTCCGAGTTTCAGAGTCTATCCTGGTCCTTACTTGCTTTGGGCTGGAGGAGCCGTGCTGTAGGGGCAAGTGTGACCTGGTCTCCTAGATCACTCTGAGTCAGATTTACAGATTCCTTCCATTTTTCCTCACCAGACTCCAAATCTGTTTTCCTTTGTTTTACTTCCCTTCTCCCCATCAAGTCTGTGTCTCCCTCTACTCTATCTCCTTCTCCCCCAGCCAATTCCCAGAGTTTTAGGGAGACAAATTCCCCTAAACCTGTGCTCTACTAAGCGCTACAGGTCTCTACCCCTCTGGAGATGGTTGTGATTTGAGAGGGATTGGAGGCAGGACAGTTATGGGCAGAGGAAAAGGAGTAATAGGTTGGAAACCAGAGCAGGTCCATGAAGCTGATTTGCTGGATGAGCTGCCTCCAGGAGGTTGATGGAGGGATGGGGAGCGAAGGAAGAACTGTCAGGTGGGGAACCTTCACTCTTGGCCTGGGTGCTCACCCACTGACCATTTTACTTCTCCCGTTCGAAGTGTCACGATGTCCTCATAAGTAGCTGTTTGGTCAATTTCCAGACCCTAAGGATTTCAAGAATTGTACAACGTTAGGACCAGGGCTATAGTATAAACATAAAGTGAGTCTGCACTCACTGCCTGCAACCACCACCACCAGCTCGCATAACTGCTTCTCTTTCTTACCTCATAAGTGTGATCATCCTCCAGGGCCACTTTGCTATCATCCTGACAGAGACAGAAGGAGAAAGTTAGTCTGGGCTCCTCTATCTCCCCTTACCATTATTTTACAACCAGGTTTAACATGAAAAGGAAGGGGAAAAAGAGCTGAGTATAGGAATGGGAGTGGGGAGAAACCGGTGGGTCTTAGGATGGGGATAGATGGGGAAGATAGGGGCCTGAGGATGGAAAGGGGAGATGGATCTTCAGTATGGAAGAGAATGAGTGCCAGAAAAACCTAAGGATAAAATGGGTGAGGGGGAGGGGGATCCAGGATGAAAGCAGGAGAGGGTAGGGATAAGATGGCTGTTCAGGATGGAAGTGGGTGAGGGACAAAAGGGTCAGAGGATGAAATGGGTGAATGGAGGGGGGTCCAAAATGGAAGAGGGTGGGAGAAGAATGTTAGGATAGGAGTGATAAAGGAGAAGAACAGATGGATTTGAGGATGAAGCAGGTGAAGGAGAGAGAGCTGTTCAAGATGGAAGTGAGTGAGGAAAGACAGATTAAGGGGAAGGAAGATGGAGGTGAGATTGAGAAAGGGGGTGGGGGATGAAGAAATAAGAGGAGCTTCGGGAGGGATAGAGAGGGGAAAATCAATGCAAGATGTTGCCTCCCACACTGCTTTAAGCCAGTGTGGTACAGCAGGGTCTCTTCTACCTTGTTCACCTATTTTTCCCTCCCCTCATCTTCTCCCCAGTCACCTTATCTAACAACAGGAAAATAGGGACGGTGATGAAGACAATGATGAGTAAGGTCTGGATCATAATGATGGCATCTTTCAGAGTGTTCCTCCGCTTCAGCTGGGCCACGGTGCTGTACCCTTTGATGAGAGACAATGTGGGAAGGTGCTGAGAGGAAGGGGATGTCACAAAGCTCAACTATTTAGGGACAGAAATGGTAGTCACTTAGCAGATCTTCCTTTGTCCTGTGCCTTACCATCTCTGAGGATCCCCTCTCTTTTATCATCAGCCAGCTTATAGGTGGGAAAGTAGATAAAGAGCTAAGCCTGGAGTTAGGAATGGCTGAATTAGAATTACTTGCTGTTGATCCTGGGCAAGTAATTTAACCTCTGCCTATTAATTTTTCTCCTCTGCAAAATAGAGATAATAATGGCTCTTATTTCACAGAACCGTGAAAATCAAACAAATCCTGCTTCAGATACTAGCTATCTATAAGATCCTGAATAAGTTACTTAACTTTGGAATCCCTCAGTTTCCTAACTTGTGACTTGTTAGTCTTTAAAGTTCTACCTCTAAAACTGTGATCCCAAAGTGCTTTGTAAACCTCAAAGCATTATATACACATTTGTTATTCTTATTAATTGAGTCTAGGTTAACTGGGTGGACATTAATTCCCATTTGAACCAATCATCTTCACTCATTTCTGGGTGAGAAACAGCCTCCCACCCTCAGTTTAGCCAAATACCTGCAAATGTATACATCATCAGCCACAGGGGAGACCAAGCAAAGGGTCAGTCAATGGCTTAGTGCGAATGCTAGGCTAAATCTACTGTGGCAAAGAGAGCTTACATGAGTCAGCTACCAGTGACAAGTTCCCAGAACCATCTGGACACATTCTATCCCCCTGGATGTCAACTGGAGAGCTGGCACTCTTTTCTCAGTGGTAGTGGGGGTAGACAGGGAGCTGTCTGGAGGATTGAATAAAAATGCTCTGGACCCAGGCTTATCCCCAAACGTACCCATGACTCGGAGCTCAGTGCCGCAGCCCTTGTTCATCTTTTTAGGATTCTCCACACACTCTTGTTGACAGTAATAGATGCCATTGTCCTCAAATTGTATTTTTTGGATTATGAGAGTGGCAGTGTTGTTACTCCAAGAGTTCTTCAGCCGTTCATTGTCAAGTTTTAGAACCCGCGGATCGGGATCTGACTCCTGCTTCAGCAGCCAGCTCACTTCTCTATCATGGTTTAAGTGGCAGGTCACTTCAAAGCGGCTGTCCCTCTTTTTGGCAATAAAACGTGGATGCTGTGAGATCCCTTTGCATGAACTCTCTGTGAAAATCAAGATCAGACCCTAAGTTTCTCTAGTCTAAAGTCTCAAGGGCGTAAACTTCTACAGATCTCTCTCTCAGCTTTCAGCTGATCCAGGGGCCAGCCTTGTACCTCCCCACCAACACAAACAATGGCCCGAAGCATAGGAAGAGGCGTGAAGGCACGATGGAGCTATGAGACGGAGGAGGGAGAGGTGACAGAAACCAAACAAGAATAGAATTCCCTTGGACACTTATTGCTCCTCTGGTCATTGGTCACCAAGTCCTGAGCCAGTCTCTAGTATCTAAACCGTGGTAAATGTATAATGAATAGATTAACATTCACTCAGGATCTTTTGCACAGCAGTTCATCTAGCTAAGTGTCATACACTTATCACATGGGTTAGCAGACTCACATGTTATATTTTTTGTATAAGTCCTATCCTTTCCATCTTCCCTGATACTATCCTGATGCTTCCAACATCTCTTGTTTGTATTATGGCAACAGCATTTCTGATTAAGGGGTCTTCCTCTATCCAGTAACTTTTTTCTTCTTAAATAGTTGTGTAATAATGGGCAAATAATTTCTCTGAGCCTCAATTTTTTCATCTATTAAATGGGGATAACAAAGTGATCATATTGGGTTATTTAAAAGTAAAGTACCACTAAAACCTAAAACTTTATAAAATCTAAAAACATTCATAAACTTTATAGCAATATGCTATTATTTTTATTGTTATAATATTCTAATTACGATATTCTTCTGATGTTATTCTAGCCCTCCAATAATTGTTGGCTGACCCATTTCATAAATGAAAGTCACCTTCATATATAAAGTATTAAACAAAAACCAAATTCTGATTAGCCTAGAACTGGAAACAAAGTGAGGGTAAAATGACTAAGAAGTCATGGTACATGGTACATGGTACATGGTAATGGAATAATATCATGGGGTAAGAAATGACAAAGGGGACAGATTTATAGAAACCTGAAAAACATTCACATTGAAGTGAGTGGAACAAGAGAACAAATTATATGATAACAACAAGCTTGTAAAGATGTCTCTGGAGCATTTATGTTGAAATAAGCTGTCCCCTCCTAATTAGTAGAGGCTGGAGACAGAGCATCCATTTTTGGACTTGAGCATGCAGGAATTTATTTAGTTTGACTGTACATCTGTGTTTACGGTTTTCTTTTTTATATTAAATTGAAGGGAGGGGAAGAAATAAGAGGGAAGAAAAATGCTTGTTAATTTAAAAATAAAATAAAATGTACGGGGAAAAAAGGTCTTGACTGAATATTAAGTCATGAACTTGTTTTTAAAAATATTTTGATAACTATTTCAACACAACTGGTTTCCTTTGTAATTCTATATTTTATATAATTAATTTTCAAATATGATGCTGAGAAGGGGTTCACAGGCTATAGTAGATAGTTAAAAGGGACCATGATACAAAAATGGTTAAGGAACCCCGCTTTAGAATATGAACTGACTGACAGAAGAATTAGGGGTTAAATAATAAATTCAGTCCATTTGCAAATTTTGATCTCTTTGTTCTTTGTGTGATACTTGAGCAGGTAAGAATTTCTAAGAGTCTTGGCAAGACCATGAGAATCAGGTTCCCTTGTTCTATGAGAACTTGTCCAAAGCCAGTCTTAAGAGTGAATTAATCAATCCACAGCCCCTTATAAAATGTCTGCTAACTGCCAGGCACCCTGCTAAGTGTGGATATACAAAAATAGGCCACGTCCCCAAAACAAATGAAAAAAAAACCCCAATCCCTGCTCTTAAAGAGCTCACAGTCTAAAGAGAAAAATGACACACAAAAAAACTATGTACAAACAAGCTATAAACAGAATAAATCAATGATAATCTTAAAGAAAATCCTACTTTATAGGATATCGGAAAGCGTTTCTTGTAGAAGTGGAGATTCTAATGCAGAGAATAAATTAATCCCTTCCCTTCAAGAGTTTATGGTCTTTATTTTCTTTTTTGCTCTTCAACCAATCATAATGCTCAAAGATTCCAAATATTAGATTTGGGTGTAAAAGTAATAGATAAAATCTTTACTTCCCGACCAATCACTACCCAGAACTCCTCAGAATTGAGACTAAATGAGGGGATATCTTTAATACATATTAGATTTTTCCTGTACAAAAGAGTAAAACTAGAAAGCTTTCTTTGTGACTTATCCTATTCCTCCTCCATGAATTACAGTACAAAATGAGTTAGCAGGACTGCTAGGTGGCTCAGTAAATACAATGAGTGGTCTAAAGTCATCTTCCTGAATTCAAATTTAGTTTCAGACTTTAGTTGTGTGACTCTGGGCAAATCACTTAACCCTCTGCCTCAGTTTCTTTGTCTGTAAAATGAGCTAGGGAAGAAAAGGGCCAACCACTTCAGTATCTTTGCCAAGAAAATCCCATGAAGTTACTAAGAGTCAGACATGACTGAACAATAAAATGACTTGGAGATTTGTGCAGGTCCTCTCTTCAGTCCTCTTAAAGCTTCAATTGGCTAAAAAGCAAGGATTTTTTCCACCTTTTTTCAATTCACGGACCTTTTGACAATCTGGTGAAATAAATTGTCCCCTTCTCATAATAATGTTTTAAAAGTACAACATAAAACACATAGGAATCTTTTATATTGATATAGTTATCCAAAAAAATTTTTTTAAGTTCATGGACCCTAGGTTAAAAACCCCTGCAGTTAGGAATGCTCTTTAATAAATTTCATATGTGAACCTAAATTTTGTGAATGAGCCACTTCTCATTTTCCCTCCTTAGCATAGATATTGATTTAATAATAAAAACAATAGCTAGCTTTTATAATAGCATGTTATACTCTCTTTAGAGAGACATTTTCTGACAAATGTAGGCATTTAAATGATTAAGAGAACTTGATTAATTTTCTTTCCTTTTAAAGAAAAAGGCAATGAATCAGTTAATATAGTTGCCCCTCAAATTCCAAAAGCTGGAACTTGCTCTTTATTGTCAATCTAAAGTTCAAACTGTATAATCTGTCATTCAAAGCCCTCCACAATCAGATTCAAATATACATTTGCAATTTCATCTCCCACCATTCCTTTTTGGGTTATTGGATACTATGTATTCTGCCTCTGGGTCTATGCTCAAATTGGTTCTCTCTTCTCTCCATTTGCTTAAGGCCCTACTCAGCTTCTCTGTTGAGCCTGACATGACCTCTGGGTCCACAATGGCCCTTCTTCTGTGGCACACAAATCTCTGTACTTTTCTGTGTTACTTTTTACCTTTCTGTATGTCCTGTCTCTGCACCTGGATGACAAGCCTTTTGAGGTCAGAGTCCATGGCTTTAGCTCTTTGTATGAGGTCATTGAAAGTAAGAACTGGTTTTCATGTTTGTCTTTTTATCTCCAAGTGCCTGGCACATAGTAGACATGTGGCAAATGATTGTTAGGTTTACATTTATATGATCCTTTGCCCCTAGTGTAGTCTTGACCATTGCTTGTTCTCAGTAAATAATTGCCAATAATTGCTATTGATGATGAGTGATAACATGGGAGAGACAGTGAAGATTTAGTTAAGACTTGGTCAGAAGACCCTGGAGACATGAAAATACAGAGAAATTCATTTATCAGGGATGCCAAGGAATTGCAGAAACAGCGAAAGATCAGGCCCTCCCCCTCTCTCCAGGGCTTTTCAAACAAGATATGCTGAAGGTATCTCTCCCTCCATTCACCCCCAGTCTCCCTACTACCCCTCCCTCAATGATTCAGACACAGTTCCCTGAAAAAAAGGACAGAGCTACTAACCTCTGGAATCACGGATATCAACACCATCAATTGTTTGGGCTCCCAGGACCATCTCACCTGCTGAGGAACATGGGACAGAGAGAAGAAGAGAGTCAGGTGGACAAGTTAAGAAAAGATAGCATTGGGGTCAAAAGAACATCAGGGGATCCTATAGTATAGGAAGCATCTGACTTTCCTAGTTTGTCCAAACTCTAATCATTCCCATTGATGCAATTCTTCCTTCCTTCCTTCTTTCTTTCTTTCCTTCCCTCCTTTCTTCTTTCCTTCCTTCCTTCTTTTCTTTCTTCCCTCCCTCCCTATACTCCCTGACTTCTTTCCCTCCCTCTTTCCTTTCCTCCTTACTTCTTTTCTTCTCTCCCTCCTTCCTTCCCTCCCTCCTTCCTTCTTTTATTCCTTCCTTCCCTCCCTTTACTCCCTCACTTCTTTCCCTCCCTCCCTCCTTCCTTTCTTCCCTTCCTCTCTTTCTCCCTCCTTCCCTTCCTCCTTTTTCCTTTTCTCTTTTCTTTCCTTCCTGCCTTCTTTCCTTTCCTCCTTCCCTCCTTCCTTCTCTCTCTTCTTCCTTCCCTCCCTCCTTTTTTCTCTCCCTCTTTCTTTTCCTCCTTCCTTCTTTCCCTCCCTCCACCCCTCCTTCCTTCCTTTCTTCCTCTGTTCCATCAACATTAAGTGACTTAACTAGAGTCATGCAAGTCTTGAGTGTCAAATGCCTGAGATAGGATTTGAAAGTGGGACTCCAGGGCTGGTGCTTTACCCACTGCACTACCTAACTGCATGATTATTTCTTTCCCACAATAACTCTCCCATGTCCCATCACTTCAATTGATTCTTCTATACTTCCCATAGCTGAAGTTCAACAGATGGAGAGGGAGACATGCTAGGAAGAGGAGTAGAGAAATAAAAAGAAGATAGGAATAGGGAAAAGAAGAGAGATGAGCAATAGGGAAAAGAAGTGCCTGTGGTCCCCTTTGCCTCCAAAATACTAAAATTATAGAACGTCAGGGATGAAAGAAACGTTAAAACCTTAAAAAAAATTTAGATTTTCAAACCTTAGAACTGGAGAGGACTCTAGAGATTTCTAGTCTAAGCCTCTTGTTTTTACAAAAGAGGAAACTGAGGTCCAAAGATAGCGCCCTTTTTTTTTCTTGAGTTAATATACAGAACACATAGGAGGGGGTCTACATTCTACTTCCTTCTTTATGAAGTTTCAGCAGACTCTGAGTTACCAAAGTTTCCATTTTCCTCACTTTTTTCTCTTCACCCTACACAGGGCTCCCACTGCAGGCATTAGATATGGGAATTGCCTAATCTCCTTAGTCTCTCTCTTAAGCTCGAGGCCTTCATCACCAGTTGCCCCCTGGACATTTCAAACTCATCCTATAGGAAAAGTCAAATTCAATATGTCCAAAAACGAATTCCTTTTCTTTTCCCCACAAAACCCCCCTCTCTTTTGAACTTATATACTTCTTTTAAGGGCACCATTGTTCTTCTAGACATACAGGTTCACAACTTAGACATCATCTGCAACTTCTTGCCTTCACTCTCTCACAATTTGTTGCCAAATCTTATTGTTTATATCTCCAAACATCTTTCTTGCATCTCCCCTTATCTTTATTCACATAACTACCATCCTAATTTAGGCCCTTATGACTTTTCCCTTGAATTATTGTAATGAGTTTCCTAACTGGTGTCCTATCTCAAGTTTCTTCACTCCAATCCATTCTCTCCATAACTGCCAAAGGGATTTTCCCAAAGTCCAGGATAGATCATGTCATATCCCTACTCAGTAAACTTCGATGGTTCCTTAATATCTCTAGGATCAAATATAAGCTATCTGGCCCTTGCCTACATTTCTATTCTTATTACAAATTATTCTTTTCAATATACTTTACAATACATTTATGTCAGTCTGCTTGCTGTTCCCCATACACAGCATCTCATCTCCCCTCTCTTTGCCTTTGCCCTCATTGTTTCTCACACCTGGAATGCTTTTCCTCCTTATTCTACCTCTTACAATCCTTGTTCCTGCTTCAACACTTCAACTCAAACACGCCTTTCTTCAAGAGGCCTTTGCCATCCTCCCAGCTGATACTGCCTTCCTCTCTAAGTAACTTTGTATTTTCTCTCTCTGTCTTTTATGTAATACCTATTTATGTACACGCTGTCTTCCCCATTTGAATTGTAAGCTTCTTGAAAACTAGGTCTATTTTGCTCTTTCTTTGTATTTCCAGTCCTCAGCAAAGAGCCTGACATAGTTCAGGAAATGGTCATTGACTGATTCATGGATTATACAAACTCTACCCAGAGTCAGAGATAAGGATCCAGTTAACATGAGTGATAAAGATATAGACAAGACATAGACAAGAAGAGAGACAGACAGACAGAGAGGCAGAGATAGAGATAGGCAGAGACAGACAGCAATAGATAGGCAGAGGCAGAACACAGAGAGAGATAGAGAGACACTGAGAGACACACAGAAGGATAGAGACAGAGTCCCAGACTTTAGTAAACTGGAAAGACCATTAGTTATACACCTTCTAATTCCATTCTTCCATTTTTAAAGATATAGAAAAATACGAAGACCTAGCCGTAAATAGTAGGAGAGACAAAGAGAGACACAGAAAGTGAAAGAAGGCAAGAGAGAAATAACACAGACATTGAAAGTGAGAAACAAAGATAGAGACAGAAAAAACACCCCCCCCCAAAAAAAAAAAAAAAAAAAAAAAAAAAGCAAAAACACGTAGACAAAAACCGTGATGGGAACAGGATGATCTATGAAGATACAGAAAGGCAAAGACAGAGACAAACCTAGACATACAGAGAAAGATCTGACCTCCCTCACAAGAAAGGATGTAAGAAAAAAAAATTCTCAGGAGGCTAAAAAAGCCCTTGTTAAATGTGCACTGTTCTTGTAATCTAGACAGAGAAAGAACAAGAAAAGGGGAGAGTGGAAGGAGGCCAAAGCCATCCTCTCTGAGTACCTGAAAGTAACAGAAGCAGCACGAGCCCTTCTTTGGAGATGGTAGGCAGTCCCAGCCCAACCATGGTCAAATTGATTCTGTTCTTGACCCAGGTCTTGACCTCCATGGCTGTGGCTCCTTGGAGGGAAGTGCTACAGCTTGCTAGGCAGGCTGGATTCCCCACCCCACTAGGCCTCTTCCTGCCATGCAAATCTAGACTCAGGGGACAGACTGGCCCCTCCTGTTATTTCTGGGGTAGAGGAGGTGGGGCCCAAGGATGGGATTAACTTGGGAAGCTACAAACTCTATTGTCTGTTCCTTGTTGCTCAGACTTGGGGTGAAACCAAAGATGTGCTAGTCAGCTTGAATTTGGTCAGGAGAGTCAATTGTTAAATTTTCAGTGAGAACCTTTAGCCATTGAGAAATCAGCAAATGCTACAAATAGGGGTTTGGTTTATTATTGAATTGATTGTACAGACTTGAAAAAGTAATAGGGAAAATGTTAATCTAAATGAAACTTAAAAGTATGTTGAGCATATTTTACTTTTTCTTCTGGAGAGCTAATTGTTAAACATTTACCAACCTATTTCATGGAAGAACCTTTTTCCCCCCCATCTTTGATTACTGCCCCATAGCTTAATCAATAATAATAGAAAGATAATGGATTTGCAAAGAAGACCAAGGTTTGAGCTGGTTATTGACCTTCAGAAAAATCACTTTTTTTTGGCTTCAGTTTTTTTCATCTATTAAAGAAAAGGCTGGCCCCTCCTGTTATTTTTGGGGTAGAGGAGGTGGGGCCCAAGGATGGGATTAATTTAGGAAGTTGCAAACTATTGTCTGTCCTTTGCTGATGATTCTCAAAATATCTTCCATCTTCAATAATAATAAAAACAACAATGGAATGTTGAAAGCAGACTGGAGTTAGTCATGGGGGGAAGGAATTTTGAACTGGGTTTGAGCTGTCTAGGAGAGAAGGCAAGGGCAACCCTACTTGAAGTGTAGAGTGGATGGGATGGAAAAGAGGAAGGCAAGAACCATGGCATGGGATGGAGGCGGAATGGGAGCAGATTGTCTTAAGTGGAAGCCCACAGTTGGAAATTGAGGGGAGATAAAAGGGAAAGGAAGTGCAGCTGATGATCTCAAATGGCATAGTCAATGAATTGGATTTGCTAGAACAAGAAATAGAGAGTAGGTTTCTGAACAGGGATGAAAATGGTACGAAGGAAGATAATTCTGTATACCATTTGAATCTAATATTTGTTCCAAGTGTCTGAGGCTGCCTTCCTTGGATAGGCATTCAGTTTGCTGAGAAGGGGAGTGTGTTAAGTGAAGGAGCCCACTATCCTAAGAAAAACTTTTATTAACAAATCTGCTTTTTAGCTAACAGGTGAATTGAGCCGTTATTGTTTGCTTGAGGAAGAGGTTCACCACAAGCCCTTTGTGAGGGTCAAATTCATCTTCCTGCTTGTTTACAAATGAGTGGTCTGTATTTGACCAGTTAGATTTGATAGAACACTCCTTGGGCCTCTACTTCCTGGCTGTCTTCTTCCCTACAAGTCAGAAATGAACAATCCTGAGAATGCACATTTTTAGTTTTGGTGATGACCTTGTAGATAATCTTAATCTAAATGGTTCCTCCATTCTAAAATTTACAAGCAAGAAAGTTCCTGAATTAGAGAACTGGATACTAGCCTCTTGACTAAATGTGCGTTGGAGAAAGAAGAGAATTCTCAATAAGCCCCCTGAATTTGGAGGACTAAAACCACCTTAATGAAGGCCAAGAGGTCTGAACCTTGCTATAATGTTGCCTTGAGACATTAGGCTGTGTACCTTAAACAAGTGGAAGGTCAGTAGAGTGTGTTTACTAAGTAACTCCAAAGTGTCTTTTTCTTGGGTATTAGGGTGAGTAGGGGTGGAGCAGTCTGAAAAAAATCTAATGAATTATTTGGGCACTTTCTATTTCTGCCTTTGTTCATGGGTACCTATGAGTACTTTTTATATTACAGATTTTTTCTGTAGTGGTTGAAATAAAGACTGTCTAGTACTTGATATTCATATTATAGATTAACTTCCTATTCAGAACTTGAGGATCTTCTTTTTTCTACACCTGAGGGAAACTTTGATAAACCAGGCCTAAATTTTATTCAGATTTCCTTGGAATTTTATTTGAGAGTGAGGGTCTAAGCCAAAAAAATTAGTAATCTTTTAGGAGATACTTTTGAATAAGTATAAAGTAGAGCCCAGGCAAAGCACTATAATCTATCTATTTTACTTATTTTTAACATTTAAACAAAAGTTTAGTTCTTTCCTTCAACTTCTCCTCCACTTATTGACAAAGTAAGCAGGCAAAACAGTATAGGAAAAATAAAGAGGAATAGATTATTTCACTTGGAGAGAGGAAAGTATCAGAAAAGTCTTTAAGAACTCAATGTCTTTGACTTTGAAGGAAGGGCCTTGGGACATCAAGAGACAGAAAAAGGAAAGACATCAATTCCAAGCCCAGGGAATAGCATGAGTAAAAGAATGGAGAAGAAAGTAGCAGAAGGAATTCTCTTGTGGAAAAAAAGATGAAAAGGAGTAATCCAGTTTGACTGAAAAATGAAGAGAAGTAGTATGAGATAAGGTTAGCTAGGTGGTTTGGTGGATAGAGTGCCAGACCTGGAGTCAAGAAGTCTTTAGTTCAAATAGGTTCTCATACATTTACTTTGTGTGTGACCCTGGAATATTTCACCCTATTTGCCTCAGTTTCTTCAATTGTAAAATGAGCTGGAGAAGGAAATGGCAAATCATCTTTGCCAAGAAAACCCCAAAAGGGATCATGAAGAGTCAGATATGATTGAAAAATGACTTAAAGTAGGTAATAATACATGTGCCGGTCACCTCAGAAAGTCACTGGAAAGAAAGTCCTTAGCAAACATGATTTCTTTTGGAATAAGAATTTTTTCATTGAGTTGAAGTCTGCAGCAGACATTGGAAAAATAAACAGGACAACTCTAAAGAGAGGTTTAATCATCATGGTATCAAGATTTTAGAATTTTTCATTTTTAGTAGGGCTATAGCACATTTGAAGTTTTGTATTCTATATTTCCAACATTTAGCTAACTTACTCTTGCTTTTTAAAAAATCTTTTAATAAACCACCCCTAGCCCAATAATAAAGTTTTTTCCAACAAAAAATATAACCTTCTTAGATTTTATTTCTTTGCTTGCAAGAGAATTTTATTAAGAACAAAACACTTAAATGAACATATGATAGGACCAGATCAACTGAAAGTATTCTTCTTAGAACTCCTTGGTTTTATTTTTTGGTAAGATCCTTCTATGAGGGTGTTTCTTCATTCCTCTTAATTCTAGGCCTGCCCTTTGTTGATTATTTACTATTTATCCTTTATATATGCTGTTTGTACAAAGGCATTGGCACCTTATCTCCTCTTTTATATTATGAGCTCCTTGAGGACAGGAACTATGTTTTGTATTTTTTTTAATTCTTAGAGTTTAGCACAGTATGTGGCATAAAAGTCACATAAAAGCTTATTGACCAACTGACTGCTTAGATTTTAATATGACTACCCTACTTAAAAAAATCTTTTCAGTTTATGTGACTTTTTTTAAAAATGCAGTTTATGTTACCTTTGTAGTGTTCAATGTAGGACTTGGAACATAGTAGACTTTGAATAATGTTTGTTGATTGACTGATTGATTTCTGATTTCAGTGCATTACTATCTCTGACTCCACATTTCCTCTCTAAGAAAAGTGGGAAAGGAACATCAGTTGGATTTTGGTCTGTTTCTCTTTTATCCTGTCATAATTGCCTCAAGTCTTCCCTCATTCCCTTTATCCTTTTTCTAAGAACCATAATAATTTCTAAGAGGAAACAATATTGGGGTTATCTGAAGATGTATCCTCAAATCTTCCTTCTTCTCTTCATCTTCTTTCTAAAAATCATAATAATTTCTAAGAGGAAACAATATTGGTGATAACTGCAATAGAATTATAGTAAAAAAAAAAACCCAAAAAATGGAAACCAGAGAAATATTTAAAATATGAAAAATATGAAAAAAAGTGTATGAGTGTATGAGGAAAACTCAATGCTGAAGAAACAGATTTTTTTTTCTTAGTAGAGAAGGGAAATATGTTTTCCTAGACTTCATATAAAGTCTGGGATCCAAGACTCACACAGTGAGTTTGCAGTGACACAGCTCTTTTGTATATCTGCCAAGGAAGTTTGTGCATATCTGACAGTATGCAGTCAAATACACCTAGTCCTGAGCAAAAACCAAACAAATAAAATAAATAATAACAAAAACAGTCCTAAAAAGAGATTCAAGCCCCAGGGATCAAAATAAAAAAAAAGAAAGAAAGAAAGAAAAAAGACAATAATTGTGAGGATACTAGATGTGACCCTGTTTTGTGTCTCAATATTTTGATACCAAGAGCAGGAACTCTCTGTACAGTGGACCTTTGCTAACCAAATCTCTCACCCAAATTCAGGACTCCTCACCCTTCTCCCCTTCTTTCCTCTTCTTCCCCTTGTCCCCTCCCTATCTTTGAAACTTAGGGAATAACAAGCATCATCATCAGAACTATGGGTTCCAGGCTGTTCCAGATGTTCCTGGGTGTTTACAGATGTTCTTGGGCAAAACAAAATAACATTTCCCCGTAAAGGTGTCAGCTGTTCAGCCCACGGAACAGCCTGGGGATTACAAACAAAATAGGCGTGAGCTCAGTGACCTGGGGTCTTTACAAGGACTCCTGGCTGGCTTGACGTGTTTGTGTGTGCGCACGTGTATGGGGGTTGGGGGAGGGGGGAGAGAAGGGAGGACAGGACAGATCAGGACAGGGCAAGGAGAGCAATAGTGCCCTGTATCTAGTTAACTCCAAGCCTGCAGACCCTAATAACGGCACTGTGATTTACTTTGGGGGACTCTGATTTATCACAGATCCCCATTTTCCTGGGGGAAGGAGATCCCCGTTTTCCTGGGCCAAAGACCTAGAGACTCCTTTCGAACCTCAAAGCTGGAAGGACAAGTGAAGAAGATTGGGGATGTAATTGTACTTTGGGCTAGATTTATTTGTTTGCTTAACAGTAGTACAGTGATTAGAGTGTATAGTTTGGGGGGAGGAGGATGGGAGAGGGTCCTTGGATATTCTATTTTCCTATCTTGTCAAATGAAATCTCTAGGCCCTAGAAATTTCTGTTCCACGAGAAATCATGTTATCTTCCAGCTCATCTCTTTCCCCACACCCCCTCCTGTCCTTTCCTCCCTTATCCCCCCCCCCCCATCCTGGGCCATGTGGAGGTCTGTGGTCATAATGCAGATGTGCCCTTTGTAGCTTCATTCCTATTCACATGGGGCTGATCGCTTCCTGGGCCCCAGAGGGGAGCTCTGGGGACACTCTCCAGCTCAGCCCTGCCTGGTTCTGGATAACGGGTTATTTATTACACAGGGGATCATGCTGTTCCCTCTGTGCCTTAACACAACAACATAGTACCCCGCCCTCTCCACCTCCCCAGTCTAATGTCAATCCTCCTCCCCTCTGCAGTCCCTTTAGTATCACCTTTCCTTACAATCTGACTCTCCTTCCTTATAGGGGTAGGAATGGAATTAGAGACTGAGCTCAAGATATTGAAATAAGGGAGTTAAGAAGAGAGAAGGTGCTATTAGTTAGGCTGGAACACAGAATTTAGGAATAAAAAGCATTTTTGAGAATACCTAGCCTTATCCCCTCCTTTTACAGGCAATGAAATTGAGATATGGACAAGAAAAATCAGCCTGACTTCCAAATTTATCAGCTTTTCCATCGTTTGCACCACCTCCAAATCAAAGCAGGTTTCTTAAATTCTATTTAGGACCTGCAGCTGGGAGGATGGATATGTGATTTGATGTTTTAAATGGTCTATATAGTCCCCTGGGGTGAGAATACTTATTTCCTCTAAAGGGCTGGGGGATAAATAGGGTGGAGCCTAAAAAAAGTTGAAAGGGGTCTGATTGTCCCAGAGGGCCAAGAGAAACCTTATTGGATCTTCCTTCCTCAGATTTTCCCCTTCCTATTTCCAGGGCTCTGGACAGAGAAGGTGCTCAGTTTATCTGGGAGACTGGGTTTAAATAAAAACAGAGATTTACATGGAAAGGACATTTAAACCTGAGGGGCCATATAGATATGACAAAGGCAGGAGGAGGGGATTCAGTTATTCACCTACCATACTCTAGGGATGAAAGCAGGAGCTGTCCCACAGAGTGGCCATTTTTTTAAAGCTGTAATTTAATTAGAAGTTGTGATTTATCTGGGGACCCATAGCTAACATGCATCAGAAGCAGGATTTAAACATATTTTAAATGTTTATTGATTGATTGATCTCTGACTCCAGATCTAACACTATACTACTACACTACCTTTCTTAGATAGTCAAGGAACAGAAGTTGAACCCTGGTCTTTTCTGGCTTGGTCATATGGCTTTTTCCATATGGCAATCTTTGCCTTTTTCCTCCACCCTCCTTTGATTTTCCAGTGTGTCTTACTCTTTGTGACCCCATTTGGGATTTTCTTGGCAGAAATATTATTAGTTGCAATAGTCTGCCATTTCCTCCTCCAGCTCATTTTACTGATGAGGAAACTAAGGGAAATAGGGAGAAATAACTTACCAGGGATCACACAGCTAATAAGTTTTGATTTGAACTCATCAAGATGAGTCTTCTTGACTCCAGACCCAGCACTCTAATCACTGTACTGCCTTTTTTTTTTTTTTTTATCTTAACCCTCTTCTGATTTATGTGTTGTAAGGAAAAGAACACTGGGTTTGAGACCAAAAGACCTAAATCCACATCTCCTTTGTGCTATTTATTTGTGTGAGCTTGGGAAAATCAATTATTTTCCCTGGGTATGAGCTGTATTTGTAAGAGGGTTAGACTGGATGATGACCAAAGGGCCTTTCAGCTTTAAATTAATGATCTTATCCCTCTCTTCCCTGTTACTCTTTTATCCCTCCCCTCTCAGGTACACTGCCTCCCATTTCTCTTTCCTTGTCCAACTCAGACAATAGGATCAGTTTGGTTGATCTTTATTGTAAGAAATATACAAAGGAAACAGGCTTCTCCTTAATTGGCTCAGAGCGGCTGCATCATCCCCACCCAGGACATAGGGCCCATTTAAGGCAGTTCCAGCCCCAGGGACACTCCTGTTCTTACTGGTCAACAATCCTGGTTTGCCCAATGTATGTGTGGCAGGGGTGGGGTGGGGCAGGGCAGGGAAAGGAGAGTCTGAACCTCAGAAAGGTTGACAGGAGAGGGCCAGGCCCAAAGTTAGGGAGAAAGGGTAGGACTCCAAACCCTTTCAAGACTTGTGCACAAAGAATCAATCTTAGCCACTGACAGAAAGCTTCCAGTCTGACAATTTTCTGTCACTTCAAGAAAAATTTTCAAGGTCCAGGGAAGGAGAGTAGGGATGGCCAGAATGGTGGACAGAAAAAAGACCTACTATTTGAATGAATACAGTGGAAAAACAGATAAGATGGAGACAGATGGAGAGAGGCAAAGGGAGAGCCAGTCACAGATACAGAAAAACAGAAAGGAAAAAGATGGAAAAATATGCAAAGGGATGAAGAGAAACACAAAGATAGTAGGAGAGATAAGGGAGACACAGTCATAAAGACCTACTATGGAGTGGCAAAGAGACCTGGAGATGCTGAAAGATTCAGAGATGGAGAGAGATACAATGCCAGAGAGGTGAGCAATGAGTGTTCATGCTTATCAACACACACACACACACACACATACACACACACACACACACACTGAAACACATGGGGTGCTCTTGTTTTGAAGGTTTTACGGTTTCCTGAACTTTAGTCAAATTATTCACGAGAAATGAGAAGAAGAAGAAGAGGAACTTGGGACAATCTAGTACTCAATCTGAAAAACATGAGGCCCAGCCACCAAAGACACCATGCATGTGCTCACACATACATGTGTATGTATACAAACACACATACACACACACAGAGGGAAGCATGTTAAAAGAAATCATTCCCTGAGTAGCCTCTCAGTTTCCCTCTCTGGCCTTGGACCTTTCTCCCTAATCTCCTGGGGGGGAGGTAACCAGAACAGAGCTCTAGAAAGGTGGTATTTATTTCCAAATCAGCTGGAACTACTGTTGAGGTGCCCATTGCTAAGGATATGACTTCTAGCATTTGGGATCAGAACACCTGAATCTCTTTGAGGATTCTGAAGGTATTATCTACTGGGCCTTCACTGTCCCCATCTATAGGAATGGGATTAATCATTTCTATTCCTAGGATCTCTTGTCCTTAGGGAAAGGGTGGTAGAATGAGAGAAGTGGGGTGGTGGGTAGAGTGGGAATAAGGAAGAGGCAATATCTATGTCTTGAAGAAGAAAAGAGATTCTGTAGTTCTCTAGAGTGGGGTGGGCTTTAGCCTGCTATCCTAATATGCCTTTTCCCCCAATAACAGAAACCCTTGCCCCTTTCTCCCCTCAAATAGTCTGGACAACCCCAGCAAAGAATTTTACACTTTTGCCATGTTTATGTTATCTGCACAACTGGTACATAACATAATTGCTGATCTTGGCTCCTGGCCAACCACATTTCATAGAAAAATAAAATTTCAAAATTATGTCCTTATTTATATCTGCTCCCAAGGGCATGTGGCCAGTTTGAATAGGGACTAGGAAGACAAGTCTCGCAGGATCACCAAAAGGAATTCTCCATGATCCACATCCTCCCAAAAGGTGACTTGGTGGTCCAAATATCAGGGTTGTTTGTGAGACTGTGTCTGTACCAATAAGATTTCTGATGAATCATCTTTTCCAGGGAGTTCTATAACTGGTGGGGTACTGGCCGGGTTTAGAAGATGCTTGAAGTTAGCACGGGCCCCAAAGATGGTGCTCCCCATGGACTCGGCTCTTAAGACTCATTCTCTTCTGAGAGGGGAGTGGGTGACTGAATTCCTCTGAGAAAAGAGGACCAGCCGCCCTTAAGACACTGGAGATGTGAACACAGCTGATGGGTTGGGAAGGCCGAGTATAGCTTATTGGGGTTCTAGGTGTCATGTGACTGGCCATGGACTGAGTGCCTGAAGAAAGCCGTCAGGTCCTAAAGCTCCTGGGCAGAGAGGAGATAGATGGCAGCCTCCAGGAGGGAGGGAGAGAGTGGCCTTGATCACAAAAATGGGGAACTGAGGAGAGACGGATGTAAGGGATGGACACTCAAGCTCCTCACCCCAACTCTTGAGGCTCTTGTAGCTCTTTCAGCCGACAGTAGACAATTCACATTTCACATGGACTATGCAAGATTGGGAGAAAGAATCTCTGGATTCTAGGGTGAGCCCCCGATTGGCCAAATCTTTCCCAGCAAGATGGATTCGGGCATCACTCTGTCTCAAAGCATAACTCCATCATACGACTAAACCTATAGGCTGGAGTGCAGGGTTCAACAGGGGAGCCCACCTGGGGCAGAGCCCACTGAAGGAAGTATCTACCCCTATCTTATTAGACAAGTGACTCCTTGACCCCTGGGCGGACTCCTTGCCCCTGTGGTTCTGGGGATGGCTGGCTTGAGTTTGGGGCATCAATGGGCATGAGACCCAGGGCAGGACCAGCCTCCCCTTTTGCTTTGTCTTCTTCTTTCTGGGAGCTGTTATTCCCATACATCTTGTTCATGGCATCGGCAATCAGCCCCTCCTTCTCTGGAGCCTCAAACCCGCTGCTATCTCCGCTATGCCGATAGAGATAAGAGGCTTGCTTCATTGAACGCCTAAGTAAATGTCGGCGGTAGGCTCTTTGGATTTTCACAGCACATACCTCTTCCTGCTTCCTTTTCAGTGTAGTGGTGATGGGTTCATAGGAGACCTTGGATGGGTTGGCTGCCATGAACTTCTCCTCCATGGTCTGCTTGAGGGCATCCATCTCACCGGAGTCTCCTAGAACCTCTTTAGTTAGAGCAAAGAGTATATCGAGGCAGTGGATCTTGTCTCCAGGGACCATAGGCAGATCCAGAGTGATGAGTTTGATCTTGTTGGGTTTGGCGATCTTCAGAGGCTCCTGTAGGGTGTCCACAAAGTCAGAGAGGCGACTGTAGGCAATGAATTGTGTGGCATCTGGGTCAAACTTTTCCCATGTCTCATAGAACATCTCAAAGTCATCTTCCCCCAGTGGCTCACTGCTCTCCTCAGTGGCCACATTGAAGTTCTCCAGAATGATGGCGATGTACATGTTGACAACAATGAGGAAGGAGATGATGATGTAGCTACAGAAGAAGCAGATGCCGATGGAAGGATTGCCACAATCACCTTTGACGCTGCTGCCTGGGTTCTCCAGCTCAGGATCACAGTCAGGGGGCCCACTGTTAAGGATGGGATTCAGAAGCCCATCCCAGCCAGCTGAGGTGGTGATCTGGAAAAGGCAAATGATGCTGTTGCCAAAGGTCTCAAAGTTGAAAATGTCATCGATGCCAGACTCTTTCTTCACATAGGCAAAGTTGGACATGCCAAAGATGGAGTAGATGAACATGACGAGGAAGAGGAGCAGACCAATGTTGAAGAGGGCAGGGAGAGACATCATGAGGGCGAAGAGCAAGGTCCGGATACCCTTGGCACCTCGGATCAGCCTCAGGACGCGCCCTATCCGAGCCAGACGAATTACTCGGAACAGAGTGGGTGAAACAAAGTATTTCTGGATCAAGTCAGAAAGGGCAAGACCTGTATGAGAGAGAATCAAAAAGAAAGAGAAGAGAGAGACAGAAACAGAGATAGAGTGAGAGAAACAAAGACAGAGAAGTAGAGAGAAGAAAAAAAGAAGTCAGAGAAAAGAGAGAAAAAAGAAAGAAGCAAGAAGCAAGAGAAAGGAGAGAAGCAAATACAGAGAGAAACACAGAGATGAGGGGAGAGAGAGAGAGAGAGAGAGAAAGAGAGGAAGAAGAAGGAGGAGGAGGAGGAGGAGAAGGAGGAAGAGAGAGGAAGAAAGATAAGAGAAGGAGGGAGGAAGAAAGGGAGAGAAAGGGAAATGTTAGGAATTGCCCCTTCTCTGGGAAGGTGAGGACATCTACAAAGCAGATATATCCTAAGAGGAGAGCAAGAAGAAAAGTTTAGTTATCTTGCTCCTAGGGACAAAAGAACATTCAGATTTTGAGGAGAATCTGTTTTTTTTTCTTTTCTCAGGAGGTCCTGAACCCCTGGATTTTTAATTTAATGGTCTGGTTTCATGGAATGACCAAGGAGTTGAAGAATTGTAGAATTTTACAGTTGGAATGGACCCTAGAGGCCATCTAATCCAACCCACACTTGAATAAGAATTCCTATTATAATATATGTGAAAAGTGATCATTCAGGCTCTGTTGGAAGAACTCAAATGAGGAGGAACTCTCTCTCTCTCTGGAGACAATCCCTTCCACTTAGCTAGCTAACTGATAGAAAGTTTTTCTTGACATCAAGCTTAAATTTGCTTCTGTCACTTCTATTAATGCTCCTGGTTCTGCCCTTTGGGGGTATCCCTAATTTACTATTGCTGGGCTTTTCCAGTGAATCTTCTGAATAGTCAGCCTTTCCCCAGAAGTCAAAGAGAGTAGTGGGGGGTGGGGGAGGAAGATTCACTACTCTGGTCTTCATCCCTTTGAGGCTAATCCATGGTTTAGAGAGAGATTCAGTTCCTTATAAGTTCTAAGTTTTAGGATTTATATACGTGAGAATGTATGTGTGCATGTTTTTGTGTTCTACAGGAGCATGTGTGCCTATTTAGGTGTGTATATATGTGTATATATATTTATGTTATATTTCTATACATTTATGTTTTCAGATGCATGGCTATGCTTGCTTATATGCATTATATTAATTCATGTACATGGTAGCCAATGTGTTCACATATGCCTATTTGTGTTTCTGCCAGACCATGTATGTATAGTTGAGTATATAGATATACATGTGTAGAATGCTGATGGAAAGATGTGGCTTGTCATTTCCTTCTCCAGCTCATTTCTCAGATGAGGAAACTAAGGAAAATAGGGTAAAGTGACTTACCTATATAGAGTCACACAACTAGTGAGTGTCTTTCTTGGTTCTCCATCGATTGCATCACTGTTAGGTGATGTATTTTACCTAGAGTGTGCTTATATGGGTTCATCAGCATGCTTATATTTCTTGAGATGTATCTCTTTATTATAGGGACAGATTTATGAGCATGTGTGTCTGTGTGTGGGAGGGAATGCTCAGATATGTGCATACAGTAAGGGGAACCTGGTGACTATTGGTGCTCACCCGCAATGGAGAGGATCACCACCACAAAGTCAAAAATGTTCCAGCCAACAGTGAAGTAGTAATGACGCAGTGCTACCATCTTGAGCACACACTCGCCCGTGAAGATGATGATGAAGACCATGTTGATGTTGTAAAGGATGTCAATCTTGAGCTGGCTCTGGTCATCTGTCTCCACCATCATGGTGACCATGTTGAGACAGATCAAGAACATGATCATGATGTCAAACATCTGCTTGGTCACAAAGTCATACACCATGCCCTGAATCTTGTTCTTTAGCACAAAATGGGAGATGGGACATGGGAGAGTTCAGGAAGGACAGCCATGAGACACACAGAGGCAGAGAGAACAGGACACAACAGACAGAAAAGAGAAAGAAGGTACATCAGGTCACCTGGGAGGAGCCTTAAGACACAGTGAGGAGTGGGGAATGGGGATAGAATGGCTTGCATCTGATTACTCTCTCCACTGGAAACCCCTCTGGAATCCATCTCCATCAGGGAATTCTTTGTGGGATCCTTCAGGACAAAGGTCTTTTCTGGGGGAGCATCTCTTGTTTCAGGAGAACCACTAGCTGGGATATCTCTCAGCCTGGAATATCTCCCTTTGCTTGGTTCATGCCCATCAAGTTATTGCCCACTTGAAATATAGAACTAACATTCCCATATCCTCACCCTTCAAAGATTCTTGTCCAATAGGTAAGGGAGATGTGCTAAGATGGGGGCACAGAAAACCAGTATAGTGAAATATAAACAAAAATATTCATAGAATTCTTTAAACATGAATTTACTGAGGGTGGCAAACCAAAAGATAATTATTAGAAGTGAAAGAGCAGGCCCTCATGGGGCTCTTCTTTTTCTCCATCCCACCATACCTCCCACTTTCCCACCATACAGGCTATACCTGAGGTCGAGGAATTGGCTTCTGCGGCTTCTTGGAGCCCAGTTTTTTCATGGCATTATAATATTTCTTCTGTTCCTCTGTCATGAAGATGTCCTTTCCTCCAAAGTATAATGGGAATCAATCCATTTAGATGGGGAAGCCCGTGCCCATCCCTTCAACCCCCAATATCCTCTTAACACCAATCAATTAGTTCCATCTGCATCATGACTCTTAGAACCATTAATTCTAGGAGGGACCTCCAGCCCAATAAGGCAAGTAAAAGTCAAGCCAAGAAGAGGGTTCTTTTTGTCATTCTATGATTCTAAAGGGACAAGAAATTAAGAGGGATAGAAGGAGAGGGTTGTACAAGTAATGAAAAGATTGTGGGAATTGGCAAGCTGAGGAAATAGGGCTATGGGGAAAGGGGAAGAACTGGAAGGGAAGGTGGAAGGAATGGAGGTAAAGGGAGAGCAGGTAGGGAAGGGGGAAAAGAAGAGGAGGAAGAGGGAAGAAAATGGGAGGAAAAGAGATAGATGGCCTGGATATGATACTCATCTTCTTTTTTTGCTGATTGAAGTTGTCAATGATGACTCCAATGAAGAGATTGAGGGTGAAGAATGCTCCAAAGATGATAAAGAAGACGAAGTAGATGTACATATAAATATTCACTTCATACTGGGGTTGTTCTTCAATCTTTCAAGTCAGAATGGAGGCATATGAACAGTAACTACCCAGTTAGAAAGATGGAACTACTAGCTACTTTTCCCATCCCCACAATCCCATTATGGAATGGAATCCCACTGTGGAAGAGAAGGTCTTTCCTCTAGAGAAGGAAAGGAGAGGAAAGAGGGGGTCTGGAGGAGACAGAACTGTATCTGGCAATTTGGGGGATGGAACAACATAGGAGAATTATATTACATTACAAGTCAGAGTTCCATGGAGAACTGGGAAATTAAGGGGAACTGCTCATCTTCCTTTCCCTTCACCTAACCTGTCAAGTCAAGGATTTAGGAGGTCTCTCTGTGTGTTCCAGTTTCACTGACCTCTCGAGAATCCACAGCTGCATACATGATGTCCATCCAGCCCTTGAAAGTAGCCTGGAGAAAGTTGAAGGGGAAAGTCAGAAGCATTTTGATGGAAGGAAAATGCATCTACTGGAAGATCCATCAACTCACCTGACCTTCCAGTTTTTATAAATCAGTTCCTATCCATTAAAAAGCACAAAGCTGGTTGTCATATTTTGCCTTTCCCAAAGCAGGGACATCAGCTGGGTCAGACTGACTGCCTTGAGCCTTAGGGTGAGGGTGTTGAGTGTAACAGAATCCTGCTTGAAGTGTGGGAGATATGGATCTGAATCCTGACTCACTGGGAAGCTGTGACATTCTGGGCCAAAACACTTGACTATTTGGGCCTCAGTTTCCTTATGTATAAAGTGAAGGAATTAGACTCAATAACCGTTAAATGCTATTGGCAAGTCAATTAACCTCTCAACTTTTATTTTCTTACCTGAAAAATTAGAATCAAAATAATAATCTTTGACCTGCCTATCCCACAGGAAGATCTGGATTCAAAACCTACCTCTGATTTTTTTTACTCCAACACTAAGTACAATGCATTAAAAAATGTATTGTTCTGAGGAAATTTGAGGCTAGAATTAATGGGAGGATATGAGAAAATGTTTGTGAAAATGTTCTATACTAGTCATCTTAAAAACTAGATACATTTGAGTTATTATTATACAGATGCAAATTATTATTATCATGGTGGTTGTTATTATGAGACACCCCAGCTGACAGGAAGATCAGGAAACAAGTGTTGCTGCAGAAACAGGGAAAAGACTAAAAAGGAGAAAAGAAAAAAAGTGACAGCTTGTGTGTGATTGCCTCCTCTTGTCTCTATCTCCATCAGGGAACAAACCAGATAGTTCTGAAGCACTCTGGAGAGATTGAACTGAGATCCCTAGCAAGGCAATCTTTAAATTTGATATTTCCATTGCTCCTTAAAATATGCAAAGTATTTTGAATATATTACTTCACAGTCTTGTGAGGTAGGTGCTACTTACCCATTTCACATGCAGCTGAGATCCAGAGAGGTCTCATAATAATAATAATTAATAATAACTCATTTTATTTATTTATGAATACATGTATTTTCTAGTTTGATTTTCACATCACTCTTCTTAGATAAGTATTATTATACACATTGTATTGAAGGGGAAACTGAGGGTCAGCAGAAGTTAAGTGACTTATCTAAGGTCACTCAGTTATTCATCTAACTAGCACTTATTAAGGTATTGGACTAAGTATTGGAGCAAAAAAAAAAATCAGAGAATAAAGATCTACACTTTAAGTCCAAAACTCAGTCTACTGAGTTCCATTGCTTAATATTTCGCACAGAGTGGGTAGATTTTCAATGAATATAAATGAAAATGTCAGGAGAAAGAACTAAGGACAAATTCAGTTGAGATAAGTGGGGTAGAGATGATAATTTGGAGGGCTGCCACTTACCACCTGCAGGAGTGAGAGGTAGCCAAGGCCCACATTGTCAAAGTTGACTTTGACATTGACCCATCGAACCTCCCCTGTGTCCATCAGTTTGAAGCAATCTGACTTGTTGTTGACTTCAGAGATGTCAAAAATTTCCGAGGTGGTAGTATTGATGCATCGGTAATACTTCCCCGCAAACAAGTTGACACCCATGATGCTGAAGATGAGCCAGAAGATCAGGCAAACGAGCAACACATTCATGATGGAAGGGATGGCACCCAGGAGGGCGTTCACCACCACCTGGGAGCAGGGGGACAGGCAGGTGGGGAGGTTTACGGATTAGAACCCAGAATCTTCCCCTTTCCATCCTAACTAGCATGTCAGGTCTCCAAGCCCTAGCCCAATGGAGGAAGGAGCTAGCTCTGTGCTTAAGGGGTGCATGAGCCATTGGATGGGAGTAGAATAGAGTGAAACAACTGCCATCATCTGGGAACTTCCAGCCTGATAGCAGAGTTAGGAAACAAAAACACTCAAAAAAAAGTAAAGAAAAGAGTGGAAATGAATGGAGTTAAACAGGAATGAAGACTTCCTGGAGTGGAGCAGAACTGAAAAGGGAAAAAGCCAGGAAGTTTTCCTAAGTTTGTGGCACAGCCATCAACAAAAGGTCAGAGGTAGGGTCTGGCAGAACATGAAGAACAGGACAATGGAAAGGATTTTGCCTGGAAAGAGCCATGTGTCTGGAAGTAGAGGACTGGCTGGGAAATAAGAGCATGGGATTAGAAGATGAAGAGCTCTTGGGAGGAGTCCTGGTACCCATCTGAGGTCAGGTTATTTATGAGAACAGTGTGGGGTTCTCTGCTCAGTTGCCAATGTGGCTGCCTAGGTTGAGGGGAGGAGGAAGGTGGTTTTCACTGGAAATATCTTTGCCACAAGTCACTAGGCAAGGGACAAAAACACTCCAACTTGACTCCCCCTAAAATAGGAAATGAGGTCTCAGCCACACATGATTACTTTTCTCCCCTTCCTCCTACCCCCCTGGCTGACTGGGCAACTATAAAAACATAATCTCAGGAACAGAAAAGGAAGATTATCTGAAATAGACTGGTATGAGAAGTCAAAAGTCTTCTTTCTCTTCCCATAAAAGAGGTGTAGTGAATTTTGCTTGATTAGCATAGTCTAATATTACTAACTCAGAATACTAGAGCAGAGATTTTAGTCTGAATTTGTGGATTCTGGTGGATTTTTTTTAAAAAACAGAGATTGTTATTATTGTTCAATAATTTCGATCAGGTCCAATTGTTCATGACCCTTTTTGAGTTTTCTTGGAAAAGACATGAGTGCATTGCAAACTTTAAAGTGTTACATATAAATGCTAAAAGATAAAAATGGATTTCTAAGTAGAAGCTAGGCTGGAATGCCTTAATGAAGGGATAAGAACAATTGTAGTAAGCAAAGTGTTTGTGTATAAGTGGATACTTAAAGCAGTCAGTTAACCACTTCCCAAACATTGGGTAGCTAGATGAATCAGAAATTCAAATCTGGCCTCAGATGCTCATTAGCTGTGTGACCCTGGGCATTTAACTCTGCCTGCCTCAGTTTCCTCATCTGTCAAATGAGTTGGAGAAAGAAATGGCAAACCACTTTAGTATCTTTGCCAAGAAAACCTCAAATAAGGTTACAAAGTGGCAGGCGGCAGATCCAACTGAAAATGAACAATAACAAATATTATTTACTCCATAGATTTGCTTAGAAGTCTTTTTTCAGATCTGTGGTTTATCACAGAAGTTTCACGAGATGGTGAAAAATGTTGGAATGAGTTAGAAGACCTGGGTTCTAATCCTGAGTCCATCTGACTCACTATCTCTTTGCCAAAAGATCTAATGTCTCGTGGACCCGATTTGCTTATCTATAATAAGTGGATATCAATATTTGCCTTGCTATTCTTACATGTGAAGATCAAATGAAATACCGTATATATTAAGTGTTCTGTAACTCAGCAGGATATATAAGGGTGAGCTATTATTAGTTTCCACAAATTTTATTTCCATCAGTCACTTCCCCATGTAGAATCTTGAGGTGGCTAGCAGCCAATTGCTTATGGGCCTGATGGAAACTCAACCCATCACCCAAAGTTGTTTGTTCACCAGAAACTAAGATAGGAGAGGAAAGCAAAATTCCAGGAACTTTCTATCCCAGCTTACCACCCCAAGTCCCTAAAACCCTGAGTGGTCCCTCATCTGCAAGGGAGGTGCTATTGGATGGGAGAAAGACACTGCATTTGAAATCAAAGGTTCTTCACTCAAACTCTAACTCTTTGATGGTTCTGGGTCTCAGTTCCCTCATATGTAAAATGGGGATAATAATAGCACGTGGGTTTTTTTTTGTGAGGATCAAATGAGATGACATTTAAAGCACTTTGTAAACCTTCAAAGGCTATTGTGATAATAGCTTTTAAGATTTGCGAAGAATTGTGCAGATGTTACCTCATTTGATACTGGCAATAATCCTGGGAGATAGGTACCATTATCATCTCATTTTCCACTCGAGAAAGCTATGGGCCAGTGAGATTAAGAAAATTGTTAAGCATTACACAACTAGTGAGTATTTGAGGTAGGATTAGAATTCAGGTCTTTACTTACATGAACTGATGCTGAGTGAAATGAGCAGGACCAGGAGATCATTATATACCTCAACAACGATACTATTTGAGGATGTATTCTGATGGAAGTGGATCTCTTCGATAAAGAGAGCCTTAATTGATCAAAGATGGACAGAAGCAGCTACACCCAGAGAAAGAACACTGGGAAATGAATATAAACTGCTTGCATTTTTGTTTTTCTTCCCGGGTTATTTATACCTTCTGAATTCAATTCTCCCTGTGCAACAAGAAAACTGTTCGGTTCTGCACACATATATTGTATCCAGGATATACTGTAACCTATTCAACATGTAAAGGACTGCTTGCCATCTGAGGGAAGGGGTGGAGGGAGGGAGGGGAAAAATCGGAACAGAAATGAATGCAAGAGATAATGCTGTAAAAAATTACCCTGGCATGCATTCTATCAATAAAAAGATATTAAAATCAAAAACAAAACAAAACAAAACAAAACAAAAACAAACAAAAAAAAGAATTCAGGTCTTCCTCATTTCTGGTTCATCATTCTATCTACTGTGCTAATATCTTGGGCCATAAAACATATGTATAGTGTGGACCATAGTGTAATACAACAGCATCTCTGTTTAAAAATCTATCAGAATTCACAAATATATAGTGGTCTTGTCTTGAAAATCATATAGGTAAATAAAGTTGGACTATGCTAAACAAGTGGTATTAAGGAAAGGGTGTAATCACCTTGATGATGAGGGGTAGCTGGGTCGTACAGTAGATAGAGGGTCAATTCTGGGGTCTGGAAGACTCATCTTAGTGACTTCAAATTCATCCTCAGACACTTACTAGCTGCGTGAGTCTGGGCAAGTCACTTAATTCTGTTTACTGCAGTTTTCTCATCCATAAATCTAGATCTAGAGAAGGAAATGGTAAACCACTCCAGTAACTTTGCCAAGAAAACCCCCGATGAGATCATGAAAAGTCGGACATGATTGCAATGACTGAACACAATAACAAATGAACATTTTATATAATGCCTACTATATACACACTGTCGTAAGTGCTTTTTTTTTTTTTTAAGGCAATTGAATTTGTGATTTCTCAGGATCACATAGTTACTTAGTGTCTGAGGCTAGATTTGAACTCAGGTCCTCCTGACTACAGGCCAGTTTTCAATCTACTATACCATTCAGTTGGCCTATGGTAAGTGGTTTTAAACAAATGTTATCTTATGTGCTCTTTACAATAACCTAGAGAGGTAGATGTAAACATTATATCAATTTTACAAATGAGGCAACTAAGGCAAACAGGGTTAAATGACTTGCCCAGACAAGCTACTAAGTGTCAGGTCTTCCGGAGTTCTAGCTACTATGTTACCAGTGACCTCTAGGAGTAACTCAGACTCCTTCATGGAAAGAGAAAGTTTCCTCCCTTGCATGTCAGGTTGCTTCAGATTCAGGAAGACCTAGTGGCTTCCTTGCTATACTTGAGTCTGCATGTTCGTAATTGCCCAGTCAGCCAGCAGCCTTCCCCCAAAGAATCCCGCTAAATTATCTCTTTCCTGTCCTTTGAGTCTCCTCTACCCTTGGACAAAATATGCATCCACAGAATCACAGAATCTGAGTTGGAAAGAACCTTAGAATCTACTTAGTCTGATTCTTCCTAGGGCAGGGATCTCCTCAGCAATATCCCCTGAATGCCTCCAGTCTCTCTCCTTGAAGGCCTCCAGTGCTTGGCAGCTCATTAAATGAACCCATCTCAGTTCCTCTGCTTACTGGGAATTTTCTTTTCCTTACATAGAGTCAGACTCTCTCTAAGACTTCTAGCCAGTTGCTCCCAGTTCTCCTCTCTGCTACCAAACAGAATTAGTATAGTCCTTCTTCTATATGACACTCCTTCAGATACTCAACTCTATTCTCATCTCTGCCTATTGTCCATGACTCTATCCCTACCCCTCACCCTCTATTTCCAGTTCCTTCAATCATGGGTCACATACTTTCTAATACCAAGTTGGTTGATTGACTTCTGGACATACTTTTGTCAATGTCCTTCCTAAAATGTGAACCCCAGAATTGACCACAATTTTCCAGATATAAACTGACCAGGGAAGAATACATGAGAACCCTC
Organism: Antechinus flavipes; assembly: GCF_016432865.1. NCBI lineage: Eukaryota > Metazoa > Chordata > Mammalia > Dasyuromorphia > Dasyuridae > Antechinus > Antechinus flavipes. The sequence goes on from NC_067401.1 coordinate 146,104,195, forward strand.
TCCCTACTTTGTTTTGGATACTAAACATGTTTCAATGCAGCCCAGGAATACATTAACTTTTTTTGTGTGTGTGACCATGCCAAAGTGATGACTAATACTGAGCTTGTGGTCCACTAAAGCCCATTATTTTTTAATACTAATTGTTATCTAGTGATCCCTCCTTAGTTCTAAACACTTTGTCATCCATGCCTATGTCTTAATGTTTTCCATTGCATCATGTTTTATGGGGGTAGAGGCCCCTTAAGGAAACTAATCTCATTTCTTTATAATTATATTTCCTACATTCCACTTCTGTTGTTTTGTTCAGTCATATCATGACCCCATTTCTTGGCAGAGATACTGGAGTGGTTAGCCATTCCCTTCTCCAGCTCATTTTACAGAGGAAACTGAGGCAAACAGGGTAAAATGAGTTGCCCAACTAATTAGTAACTCAGCTTTTCCTGACCTCAGGCCCAGTACTCTACCCACCATATCACTTCGTTGCCCTATATTCCATTTCTACCACTAGGTTATTACCCCTTACTGGGTAGTAGCTCAATTTTGTTCCTTTCAACCTCTTCCTCTCCACTCCATAGTATCATGGATACAGTACTGAACTTGTAATTAGGAAGAGCTAGATTCAAATCTTGCCATTTACCAGCTGTGTGACCTTGAGCAAACTATTTAACTTTTCCAGGCCTCAGTTTCCTTATCTGTAAAGTGAGTGGGGTGTACTAATTGAACTCTAAGGTCCATTCCAACTCTTGAATCCAAGGTACTTAATGCAAAATTATTGGGGAGCATTTGATTTCAAGTCAGGAAATTCAGAAGATATGGACTTGAATTCTGGGATCTACCTCTTACCTTCTATGTGACTTGGGGCAAGTTATGAATGACAACCCTCTGTTTCCTCCTCTATATAATGAGGTGGTTAGATCTGATTATCCCGAGAGAATCCTCCAGCTCAAAAAAAAAAAAAATCCTGTGACCCTTGGGGGACTCCATGGGTTCTCAAGAAAGGACTGTTAATTTGACTTGTGAAATAAGACTTCACCACTAGGTATAATCAAGGAAGAATGTCTACTCTCTTTTTCCACGATCTCAATGACAGAGAGAGTTCTCCCTGAGGGTTAATGGTGGAGAGAAAGTTTTCTCAAAAAAACTTAACAAAGAAGCAATTTGCTTGAGCTATAACCCAAGCAAGGACAGGACTCGAATTGGGTAGGGGATGGTTCTTTGTAATAGGAATCTGAGAGTGATTGGTGCTTCCTGGGACAAACCAAGATGTGAATTTGGGTCAGATGTTATCCAAACCGAAAATATTTCCTGTTAATTAGGTACTATGTGTGACTGTCCCAAGCCTCATCCTGTTATTCTTCATGTCTACCCAACCCCCTTCCCTTTCCCTTTCCCTCCCTCCCCACAACTGTAACTTAATCTGGACCACTCAGCAAATTCTAGCCTGAGGCTGCCTTTGGCGTGAGAAGCTTCTGACTGAGGCTAAGTCATCAGTAATATAGGCTATAGATCTATGGGTCCCTGTCTACTCTCACCAGCAGTATAAGCTATGGATATGTGGCTCCCTATCTGCTCACTTGCTTAGTTAGAAGGTCCCTTGGGCAGGAGAAGAGTAAATAGTGATTATTAACCACTGAAAACAAGTTCACTCATTACTTATTTTCTTGGAGGCTCTCCCTCCCTCCCTTCCTTCCCCTCTTTCTCCTTTTCCCTCTCCCTCTCTCTCCCCTTCTCCTTCCCTCCTTCTTCCACCCTTTCCCTTTCTCTTTTTCCCTCCTTCCCTCCCTCTTTCCCTCCTCTCTCTCTTTGTCTCTCTTTCTGTGTCTCTGTCTCTGTCTCTCTCTCTCTCACTCTTTCTGATCCCCCCCCCCCAAGTTCTTAGAGACCTACCCTCATGCCTTCAAATCTGGACAGGGCCCGGAGTGGTCTAAGGGCCCGAAGTGTCCTGAGTGACTTGATGGCACCAAGTTCAGAGTAGCCCAACCAGTTGGCTACCAGGCTGATGATGGAGACCTTAGGAGAGAAGTCAAAGAGGAAGAATTAGAAAGGGGGACACCCAGTGGCAAAGATAGAGATAGAGAATATGACCCCATGGTCACTCAAAGGATATTATCCACTACATTCATCTCTCCTAAGCCAAGAGAGGACTGACTCTTAATAGACACATTCCTCCAGTGACATAATTCCATGTGTCACTCTTCCTCTCATTATATGGCTTTTCAGAACTGGAAATATTTTGAATGACCCCTGAGTCCTGTCTCCTGGGGAATAGCAAAGGGAAGGTGTTTAGGGAAGCAACACAGTGCATACGTGGTACATAGTACATGAAAAGTACATCCCAACTCTGATGTTTGTTTGGTGTATAATAACCCTGGACAAGTCATTTAGTCTTATCAAGCCTCAATTTTTTTTATTAAAGCTTTTTATTTTCAAAACATATGCATGGATAATTTTGTAACTTAATCCTTGCAAAACTTTGAGTTCCAATTTTCTCTCCCCTTTTCCTATCCCCTCCCCAAGATGGTAAGTAGTCCAATATATATGTTAAACATGGTAGAAATATATGCTAAATCCAATATGTGCATATATATATATCTGAGGCAATTGGAGTTAAGTGACTTGCCCAAGGTCATACAGCTAGGAAGTGTTAGGTGTCTGAGGACAGATTTGAACTTAGGTCCTCCTGATTTCAGGGCTGGTGTTCTATCCACTGCACTATATGCCCTAGCTAGTTGCCCTATATGTATACATATTTATATAATTATCTTGCTGCACAAGAAAAATCAGACCAAAAAGGGAAAAATGAGAAAGAAAACAAAATGCAAGAAAACAAGAATAAAAAGAGTGAGAATGCTATGCTGTGATCCACACTCAGTTTCCACAGTCCTCTCTCTGGGTACAGATGGCTCTCTTCATCATAAGATCATTGGAACTGGTTGTTGAAGAAAGCCACATCCATCAGAATTGATCATCATATAATATTGATGCTGTCATGTACAATGATCTCCTGGTTCTGTAAGTCTCTCCAGGTCTCTTTGAAATCATCCTGCTGATTGTTTCTTATAGAACAATAATATTCCATAATATTTATATACCGTAACTTATTTAGTTACTCTTCAGTTGATGGGCATGCACTCGAGTTTCCAGTTTCTTGCCTCTAAAAAAAGGGCTGCCACAAACATTTTTGCACATGTGAGTCCCTTTCCCTCCTTTAAGATCTCTTTGGAATATAAGGCCAGTAGAAACACTGCTGAATCAAAGGATATGCACATTTTGATAATTCTTTGGGTATAGTTCCAAATTGCTTTCTAGAATAGTTGGATCTGTTCACAATTCCACCAACAATGTATCAGTATCCCAGTTTTCCCACACCCCCTCCAACATTTGGCCTAATCTTTTCTTTCATTTTAGCCAATCTCAGAGTTGTCTTCAAATCTCAATTGTTAATCCATAGAATGATGGTAAAAAATCTTCTGAATCCAATTCTTCTTGTGCAACAAGAGAACTGTTCGGTTCTGCACACATATATTGTATCTGGGATATACTATAACATATTTAACATGCATAAGACTACTTGCCATCTGGGGGAGGGGATGGAGGGAGGGAAAGGGAAAAGTCAGAACAGAAGTGAGTGCAAGGGATAATGTTATAAAAAATTACCCAGGCATATGTTCTATCAATAAAAAGTTATAATAATAAAAAAAAGAAATAATCTATCCTAAAAATAAATAAAATTAATAATCTATAAAAACAGAGGTTAAAAATAATGACTTTACCTACTTAATAGAAATGTTATAAGGATCAAATGGGACAAAATAGATAAAAAGGCTTTGAAAAGGATAAAAGGCTATATAAATTTAAGATATTTATCTTATAAGTTGGCCACATTCCTACCTCCTTTTCCATTTCTTTCACCCAAAGTCTGTTCAACCTGTTCTTTGTCTAGCTTGAGTCTCGTTGGGATCTATCAATCCTTTGGGAAAACACCAGGCTCTCTGACATCCCCTTATTTTGAAGGCAAAGCTACATATTCTATTATAATGCAAGCTCTTTGAGATCAATAACTATGTTCATTTTTGTTTTGCCTGATATATGGGAAGCATTTAATAAAAGCTTGTTGCATTCTGAGATAACACTTCACACCTCTCAGATTGATGAAGATGATGGGAAAAGATAATGATGAATGCAAAAAAACTGGGACACTAATACATTGTTGCTGGAGTTGTGAAATGATTCAACCATTTTGGAGAGCAATGTGGAACTCTGCCCAAAGGGTTATAAAACTATGCATACCCTTTAATCCAGTCATGTCACTAGTGGGTCAGTATCCCAAAGAGGGGAAAGGGCCCCTTGTGCAAAAATATTTGCAGCAGCCTTTTGGAGTGGCAAGGAAATTGAGTAGATGTCCACCAATTGGGGAATGACTGAATAAGTTAAGGTATATGAATGTAATGTAATATTATCATTCTAAAAGAAATGATGAGCAAGGTGATTTCAGAAAAGCCTGGCAAGACTTAACATGAACTGATACAGAGTGCAGTAAGCAGAACCAAGAGAACATTTACACAACAGCAACTTATGTGATGATCAACTGTGATGTTCTTGGCTCTTCCCAACAATACAATGATTCAAGGCAATTCTAATACACTTGGGGTGGAAAAAGTCATCTGAATCCAGAGAAAGCTATGGAGACTGAATATGGATTGTAGCATAGAATTTTCACTTTTTGTTTGTTTTTTCTTTCTCACGGTTTTTTCCCTTTTGGTTTGATTTTTCTTGCACACATGGAAATATGTTTAAAAGAATTGAACATATTTAACCTATATCAGATTACTTGCTGTTTTGGAGAGGGGGTAGGTAAGAGAGTGAGAAAGAAAAATTTGGAATCTTACAAATCTTACAAAAACAAATGTTAAAAACTATCTTTGTATGTATTTGGAAAATAAAATACTATTGAAAATTAAAAAAAAAAAAAACCCTTGTTGCATCCATAAATCAAAAAGAACAGTCCTAGTTGGGATCCTGAGCCTTCATGCAGTGACATTGGACCATATCATGGCAACTTACATCTACAATGAGGAAGTCAAGCCAGCACCAGGCGTTGGTAAAATACACTTTAAAGCCATAAGCCACCCACTTGAGCAGCATCTCCAAGACAAATACATAGGAGAAGACCTTGTCCGCATACTCTAGGATCGTTCGGATCACCTTCCGTTGTTCAATGTAGATGTCTTCGAATGCCTAAATGAAGAATAGAGAACCCTGAAGTGCTTGGAGGGTTGGGAAGATGGAGAGATGTGCACCTAGCAACAACTTTGGGAAGGATGGAGGAAGGAACTGGTCTCAAATCTTGTTGTTTGGTCATTTTTCAGTCATGTCTGATTCTTCATGACTCTATTTAGAGTTTTCTTGGCAGAGATACTGGAGCAATTTGCCATTTCCTTCTCCAGCTCATTTTACAGATGAGGAGACAGAGGAAAACAGTGTAAAGTGACTTGCCCAGCTTCACACAATAAAAAGTATCTAAGGCTGGATTAGAACTAAGAAAGTTGTCTTCCTGACTCCAGGCCTGGCACTGTGACGCCACTTAGTTGCTCATCTTACTGTTAAATGATATCACCAATCTCTAAAAAAGAGTACTCAGCTAGAATCTGACCAGTTACCTGAAGAAGGGGATGGGTAAAATTATTCAGCCTTCAGCTGAATAGGGTTATGGACCACTAGAGGAAGGGTTACTAACATATATGACCCTACATGCATTTCTAAAATATCTACCTTGCAAGAGATTAAAAAAACACAAAACTCCCCAAGGGACTTAAAAAAAACCCTAGTATTTATCAAATCTCAATAATTACAATCTTTGTATTATTGACTATTGATAATAATTGATAGATTGATAGATAGTAATTGATAGGTTATTGATATTAATACTTTAAAAAAAGATTTTATTGATATCTTTTGCTTTAATATCACTTGGATTTTTCCCATATCTTTTTCTCTCTCTCCTAGAGAACTATCCCTTATAACAAAAGATTTTTTTAAAATAGAAGAAAATTCAATAAGATGGAACACTACAGCAAAAAAAAAACAAAAAACTTAATGCTAAATTTTGATTTGATTGATCAAACATTTACTAAGCACCCATTCTATATGATATCTAATTCTAGTCAGTGGGGATATAAAAATAAGAACAAAATGGTTTCTATTCTTGAAGCTAATATTTTCTGGGGAAGGAGCATTTATAATATCACATGAATAAATAAAAAGAAATACCGAATATAATTCAATATGTAAAAATCACTGAAAACTAGGGAGATTAGAAATGTTCTAGTATAGCAGGTGGCAACTAAACAATGCATTGCATCTTAATCCCCCAGTGACCTAGGAAACACCTTCTTTCTCCCTTTCACCTCATCCCCAACAGAAATTGCAGTTAAAGCATCATCAACCTGCATCAAATAGAGTAAGGGAGGTCAATCTATTACTTTTAAAATAATAAACCCTATAAAGCAAGAATTCTTACTCTGGGATCCATGGGGCCCCAAAAGGGCCAGTGGATAGATTTTAGAAGATCTGTCCATTTGGATGGGAAAAAAATATTTTTATAGTTGTATGTCAATTGAGTTGATTTCCTTTGGAATTCAATGTATTTTACTTAATGTATTTAAAAACACTCTGAGAAGGGATTCATAGACTTCACTAGATTCCAAAGAAGTCCATAATATACCAAAAATGTTTAAAATCTCTTCTCTATTCCCAGAATAAAAAATGATGTAATTAGGTGGCATAGTGGATAGACAGCCCGATAGAGCTGAGTTCAAATCCCACCTTGGAGTTTTACCATTTGTATGATCCTGGATAAATCATAATATCTCTGGTACCTAGTTTTCTGGAAAAGGGGGAATAATAATAGTACCTATGTCCTGGAGTTGTCATGAGGATCAAATGTGGCGACATATATAAAATGTTTTGCATACTTTAAAGTTATATAATATATGCAAAATGATATATAAATAAATGTATAAGTAAAATTTTATTATGATATTATTAAGGAATATAATTCATATTCTATTAGTAATAAATTAAAGAAAAGTTACCTCTGAATCATTTGGAATATTTTTTCTTTCTTTTGCTTTGAGTGGCCAAGAGGGTCTTATATACTTTGGTTTGAACTGTGTAGACAGTGTATTCCCCTTTGGCTGAGCTCTGGAAAGGAACCCCAGGGGATAGGAAGGAGGGGAAGAGGGAAGGAAGGACTGGCCAGTAGATGATACTTACTAAGGCCCCACTGCTAAGTAGAATCATGAACACAATGAATGTCTCAAACCAGTTGTGTTCCACCATCCTGAAGCAAGCCTTTCGAAGGTTCCACCATATTTTCCCCCGATCTGAGGTGATGTCCACATAGAGGAAAGGGAATCTCTTTACACAAGCTGTGAAGAAAGAAGGGTTACCAGGAGGAGGAGGCCCCACGGGGGCCTGTTACAAATCCTAAGCAAGCGGAAATCCCTTCCTATATCATATATCCTCTTCTCTCACTCTCATCCATACCATGGAACTTCAAAGGGAAACTCTTACCATCTCATCTTAAAGGAACATGACTTCTATATTTCCTTCTGCCCCCTAATCTCCTCTGTGAACTTCCCCCCCCCCTTCCACTACTCCATCTTTGATAATCCAAGGAAATGCGTCTCAGTTCCTCCTGTCTCCATGGAGAACACTGGCCTCTTTCCACTGACATGTCCTTTAACACCCATCAAACTAAGCAGGAGTAGAATTCCATGTTGGCAGGCTGGATTTAAGTTAGTTCTAAGAAAGGACTTGGAGGGAGGCCCATGGTGAGTCAGGATTTAGAGAGAAGGCAAAATGCTTTCCTTTAGATTCTTGGGTCCCTCACTGGGAAGTGGTAGGGGGCTCTCTCCTTTCTCACAGCGCTCAACACAAGACCTCTAGTGTTGGCCATGGCAAGGAGGCTGCCTTCTATGAAAGAGGGTATAGGGATGGTGTTGGCCCCCAGGAGCCCAAGGTTTCTTACCCTCAGTGAAACACTCCTCAGGGAGCTCTCCTTCAGGGTTTTCCTCTTCTTGGGGCTGCTCTTCTTCCTCAGGTGGTTTGTAGTCAGCTGTGCTGCATACTGAGGAGTTCCCATCACACTTTGGGGGTGGTGGCTTCTGCAGGGGACCAGAGGGGCCCAGTGATCCCTAGCTCCTGGGACCCCATCAGGGACCCGGACCCAGGCAGCGACAGGGGAAGATGGGAGTTGGAGAGAGTGGAATGGGAGGAAAGGGATGCACAAAAGCTGCCTGAAATAGTGAATAGAGTACTAGTCTTGGAGTTGGGAACTGGGTTCAAATCTCAATTCTGAATGCTTCCTGTGTTATACTGGGCAAGTCACCTAATATCCCTAACTCAGTTTTCTCATCTGTAAAATGAATGGGTTGGACAGAATAACAACATTCTTGCACTAATATAACTCCTTCACATTTGATCCCCACAACAACCCAGTGAAGTATGTGCTATTATTATCCTCATTTTACAGATGAGGAAACTTTGGCTGAGAGAGAGAGGTTAAGTAGTTTGCTCAGGGTCATATAAGATAGGAAAGAAACAAGCATTTATCAAGCACCTATTATAGATCAGACACTGTACTGAGCACTTTATAAATAGCTCATTTTATTCTCACAATAATGGGAGGTAGGTAAAGATTCTATTAAGGTCCTAATTTTACAGTTGAGGAAACTGAGGCAGACAGAGGTTAAATGGTTTGTCTGGGGACAAATAACTAGTAAGTGAAGCAAGATTTGAACTCAGATTGATTCCAGACCCAGGTTCTAACCACTTTTTTTAAGGTCCCTTTCTAGCTCTCAGCCTATTATGGAAGGAACTAGAAGTGGGAGGAGGCTGAGGAGGCAGATCAATGAAAAGCGTGTGTTTATGGGAAAATAGAGGGATGGGGAGAGGGAATTATTGAGTCAGGAGAATAATTGAGAAGTAAAGAAAATTTGGGGGATGGGTCAGTGAGTAGGAAGATCAGGAAGTAGCCAGTGGGGGGAAAATTTAGTGAATAGATAGGGGGACATGCCAAAGGGGTCCCAAGTCAGGGAAAGATGTGAGACCAGAAGGAGGAGCCCAAACTCCCTTCAACCGTTCTCCCCAGCCGGAATCCTAACTCTCAAGTTCTGTTTGGCAAAATGTGTCCAGGCAGGATGGAAAATATCTCTGAGCCAATGGCCTCAAGTTTAAACCCAATAGGAATTTGATCCCTGGGGTAAGAGGTAGGGGGTGGGGGAGACTCTGAAGTAGTTTATATTTCTTTCCCGGACTAGGACAGACTCTGATGCTTTTAAGAGTCAGATTTCTAAATCCTGCCTACCCCCACTTTCTCATCCTCAGAGTTCCCAAGGCCTCTTATTTTTGAAAGTCTAGAGAAGGGTATCCGTGAAACAATGAAGAGCAGCAAGGAAAAGTCTTCAAGGGAACACAGTGGGTCAAGGTTTTGAGGTCTGGACCAAGGTACAGGGATGCTTAGCATAGTGCCTGGTATATAGTAGACACTAGATAAATGTTTATTGACTAATTGTCATTGCAAAGAGTGCTTTGAATCTCACCTTTCACACTTACTTGACCATGAGAAATCTCAATTTCCTCACCTGGAAAGGACTTTTTTCTCACAGAGGCATGGTGACCAAAAATGAAATAATGTGTGCAAAGCAATTTGCAAATTTTAAAAATTATACAAATGATTATCAAAACCAGCCAGCCCAGTAGGAATTTGGTCCTCAGAGGATTGTATCACATAGTCTGGAACTTTCCGGGCAAAGATCATATAGGTGCAAACCCCAGATTTCCTTTTTTTTTTTTTTAATTTTTATTTAATAATTACTTTATATTGACAGAATCCATGCCAGGGTAATTTAAACCCCAGATTTCCAATACATTCCCTCTGTTTTTGCCTTTCTTTGTATTACGAGAACTTAGCATAGTGCATAGCATATAGTAAGGACTAAATAAATGCTTTTTGACTTGATTCAAACTGAGATTGAATAGAGGATTTCCAAGTCCCTTAGGAAGGCCATCCATAGTTTGAACTGACTTCCCTTCATTTTAGTCTACAAATAAAGCAAGTGAGAATAATAAGAATAATAATTGACATTTTAATAGGATTTAACAAAAAATGTCTCATTTGAGACATAAAGAGAGTTAGGAGGTGCTGGACTTGGAGTCAGGAAGACCAGAATTCAGACTTAGCCTCAGCTATTTACTATCTTTGGGTAGGCCATTTAACTTCCCTGTACTCCAGTTCCCTTGACTGTAAAATGGGGGTAATAAAAGCACCCATGTCTCAGAGTTGTAGTGAAAATCAAATAAGATAATATTTGTAAATTGCTTTGCATGGTGCTTGGCACACAGTAAGTGCTTAATAAGTGCTTATTTCCTTCCTTTACAATAGCCCTGTCAGTTAGGTACTACAAGTATTTTTTTCAAGATGAGGAATCTGATACTCATGATTCCATGTGGTCACACAACTAATTTATGTAAGTGCTAGGCTTCAAACCTAGACCCTTTTCTATTCAACTCTACTGCTCTTTACACAATACTATAATGTCTAAATAATTTGCCAAAGATCAGACAACATGAGAGGGGATGGTTCATATGGAGCTTAAGTAGGAATTTCTAGCATCTCCTACAGCTGGAGGTATGGCGTGATGTGGAATGAGCAATCAGAGTAGTAGGCCTTTTCACTGGCTGTCTCCCCTTCTCTGGAATTCTTTCTTTATCTCCCCCAGACATGTCCCAGACATATTTTTCTTTCTGTTTCATTTCTCTCTGTGTGTGTCTGTCTCTGTTTGTCTTTATCTGTCTCTGTCTGTCTCTGTTTCTGTCTGTCTGTCTCTGTTTTTCTCCCTCCCTCCCTCCTTCCCTCTCTCCTTTCCTCTCTCCTTCTCTGTCTCTCTCTCTGTCTCATTCTCTGTCTCATTCTCTGTCTCTCTCTGTCTCTGTCTGTCTCTGTCTGTCTCTGTCTTTTTGTCTGTCTCTCTGTCTCTCTCTCTTTCTGTGTCTCTCTCTCCCCTCTCTGTCTCTCTCTCCTTTCTCTCTCTCTCTCTCTTGCTCTCTTTTTCTTCTCTCTCTGTCTCTGTCTCTCTCTGTCTCTATCTCTCTGTCTCTGTCTCTCTGTCTTTGTCTCTCTGTCTGTCTCTGTCTCTCTGTCTCTCTGTCTCTCTGTCTCTCTCTCTCTCTCTCTCTCTCTCTCTCTCTCTCTGTGTGTGTGTGTGTGTGTGTGTGTGTGTGAGCTTCCTTCAAGTCCCAGATAAAATCCCAACTGAAGAAGCCTTTCCTGAACCTCTTAAATGTTTGTGTCTCTCCTCTGTCATTATTTCTAATTTATCCTATATATTACTAATTTGTAGATATTATTTACATGTTGTCTCTCTCTAACAGGAGAGAACTCCTTGAGAATAAAAACTAGTTTTTGCCTTTCTTTGCATCCTCAGAGTTTATCACAATGTCTAGGTATTTAACAAATACTTCTTGGTTTGATTTGACTAGGCTCCCCTGCTTAAAGGATGTCAGGGAAATAGGGCATATAGAGATACTAGCCAACATTATTTCTGTTTTCCTGGAATGTTTTCCCCAGACATATTTTTCTTTCTGTTTCATTTTTCTATTTCCTATTTTATTTTATTTATTTTTAATATTATTAATTCTCCAGTTACATGTAAAAAATTTATTATACATGTACATTCATTTTTTATATATTTCTACATGTAACATGATTGACTTGGATCACTGAACCACTGAAAAGAAACAAGTCTATCTTAGTTGATCATCACACAATTTCTATTTCATTTTTAAGATCTCTCCCTACTTCCTTGAATCTCTATCCCAAATCTTAGTGATTTAGGGTGGTCCTTTTTCTAGTACAGGGCTCAACCAAATTGACATTTGGTTGTCAATGAATATGGATGGAAAGAAAAAATAAATCTTTTCACTAATCTCCAAACTGAAATTTGGCATTTCTTTTACTTAAAAGTAATATTCTGAAAAAAGATCCAACGGACTAACAAAGGGTTTCATGATGTAAAAAACAAAAAATTTAAAAAAATAATAATAAAGGAAGACTCCCTGGTCTAGTGGTCCAGAGAATGAGTTGTTGTTGTTGTTCAGTGTGTTCATGACCCCATTTGGGGTTTTCTTGGCAAAGATACTGACCACAGTGGTTTGCCAGCCTCCACACTAATACTCCCTCTCTAGACACCGTGATCTAGCTCAACAGCACCATCTCCTGGGAAACTGTTTTGAGCTAATAAAACCTATGCCTGAGAAGTATAAGAACAATGAATTGTTGACTTTTAGTTCTTGTCTGTGTTGCATGTTTGGGAGGGAACATATCATGGAGGAAACAGAGTTAGATATACAGAAAGTTAGATAGGAAAAGGACTCAGTGCTTTCAGGGAATTCAGTCTCTTTTCAAAGACAAAGGGTTTTGTTTTTTGTTTGTTTGTTTGTTTGTTTTGACAGATCCAGGAAGTTGTAACAATGACTAGGAGGTGGAGTGAGGAGGGACAGTGTCAAAGGAAGAATAGTTAAGAGTAGAAAAGTATCTTGAATTGATGCAGGTAGGGGGTGTCATGGGATGAATCTGAGCTCAGACATTAAAAAAGAGAGGACAAAATATTTCAAGATTATTAGGAAAATTTAAGTGAATCAGAAAGAGCTCTTTTTTTGGTTGGGAGGAGGGAAAAAGAGGCAATCAAGGTTAAGTGACTTGTCCAGTGTTACATAGCTAGTAAGTGTCTGAGGCTGGATTTTTAACTTAAATCCTCCTAATTTCAGGGCAGCTATTTTATCCATTGTACCATCCAGCTATCCCCCACCCCCAGCCCTTAAAAAAAGCCATATAAATTTGTCTTGATTTTCAATTGTTTGCTCCCTGTTGATCTACAGAGTTTCGTCCATGGGTGAAATTCTTGATTTGGAAATTCCCTTTACTAATCTAGATTTAAGAGCCCAGAATGAAGCATACCTAATAATCCCCAATGGAGTTCTGAGTTTCTGGGTACTAAGCCTGGCGTCAGTGAGTCCTTGAGAACAAAGATGAGGGTGGAAGGATAGGAAGCCACCAAGATACCTAAAAAGAGTTATATTGGCCCCAGTCAACATCAGAGAAGGTCAAAGCACCCATGTCAATCAGGAATGGGACAGGGCTGTTAGTGGTGACTGCATTTCCAGCCCGATAGAGAGAACCAGTCTCAAAAACAAAGAAACCAAAAAAGAAAAAAACCCTTATAGATTTATAGATTTCAGGGCACTGAGAGGTTGAGTGATTTATGTGGGGTATTTCAGAGGCAGAATTTGAACCCAGGTTTTCTTGACTCCAAAATCATTGCTTTATATACTATGCTATGATGCCTTTCTGAGTAGCTATTAATATTTTGATTATCTAATCAAAAAGGCTGTAAACTAAAAGGGATGGAGAAGACTGTCTATTTATATCTTCCAAGCTCAGTGCCATAGAGAATAGTTACAGTGTAGGAAAAATGGGAGAGGGAAATAGAATAAACATTTATATAGTGCCTACTATATGCCAAGTATTATGCTAAGTATTTTTTAAATATTATCTCATTTGATCTTCACAACAGCCTTGAGAGCTAGATGCTACTATTATTTCCATTTTAGAGTTGAAGAAACCTGAGACAAATAGATGTGGTGATTTGCTCACAGTCTTACAGCTAGTAAATGTTCGAAGTTGGATTTGAAATCAGGGGTCTCTGACTCCAGGATCAGCGTTCTATCCATTACCTCACTATCTCAGATAACATACATAGCTAAATTACACAGTTAAGATACATTGAAGTTCACAAAATGAAATCTGATAAAGGAGCCAGGTGTAAAACCTTTGATCTCAAATATCTATACAGAAATGATGAAAACTTAGACAAGCAAGATCAATAAGGGTTCCTAACTCACAAAAAATAAATTTGACCTCTTAGGTATTACTCAGCTATGGTTGGACACAATCCATGACTGCTGGGTTGTATGGTTTGGATGGATTCTCCCTATAGAAACTAGACAAAAATGAGATGGGGAAGGTGGAATAGTTTTGTATATTAAGAAGATTTGCTTGTGGGAGGAATCCATGAACTGGAGGGAAAAAACATGGTGGATAATGTTTGGATGAAAGTTAATGATGGAGAAATAGAAATATTTTTTGTCATTGGATTATACTACAGACCATTTGCACAGAACAAGGACATAGATGAAGAGTTTGGAAAACAAATCAGAAGTCTAAAACAGATAGGACACTTGAAGAGAGCTTCAACTATGACAATATCTGTTTAATTTTCTGCCTTTGTGTCTCTGTCTCTCTCTCTGTGTGTGTCTTTCTTTCTCTAAGAGAGTAGCTAATAATGTCTTTACTTTCTTTGGTAACATTTTCATCTTTCAAAAGACTGAGGAACCAACAAGGAGAAATTCTAATTTGGATTCAATTTTCACTAATCGTGAAGGAACCAGGTGCTACAGTAGAAATAGCAGGAATTCTAGAGAGAAGGGAGTACTCTTTTCTAGATCCTGTGAAAGAGGAGAGAAAATCAGACATAATCTTAAATAAACCTTAGATTTAGGGAAATAAGATCTCAAAACATTCAGCAGAAAGCCAAGTAGGACCCCATAAGTTAACATTATTTTGGGGAAGTCAGCTTAGGAGAGATTGAATATATTTAAGAACAAAATCCTGAAGACATAAAAGGAATTAATTCCAGTGAGGAGGAAAAATGGTATTTGTCTGAAAATAATTATGAGGATGGGTCAGTTAAGTGGCAGAGAGTACTGGATTTGAGTTAAGAAGATTCATCTTTGTGAATTCAAATATAGTCTCATATACTTACTAGCTATGTGACCTTGAGCAAATCACTTAACCTTAACTTGAGTTTCCTCAGCTATAAAATCAGCTGGAGAAGTAAATGGCAAACCGTTCCAGTATCTTTGCCAAGAAAAATCCAAAAGGTGTCATAAAGAGTTAAAGACAACTGAATGAAAACAAATTATGAGACAAAAAAGAACACACCATCCAATTTTAGATTTTTAAAAAATTCACAGAAAATGGAATCAAAGCCATGTAATGAAGGATTAATATACTAAAGTCCTATAAAAATAGTATCAAGAGCATGAAAGTTTAGAATGAGCTGAGACTGATTGGGAAAGCTAAGAACAGCAATAATTGTTATTAAAGCTAAGTTGGGAGAAAAAGAAGATTCAAAGAAGATACAGGACTTTGAGATATATGATATGGGAAAGTGATAACTGACAACGAACAGGAAGAAAAGTTTAGTTATTTGCTTCTGTTTTCACTACCAAAAGGAATGATTTTTACACTAGAAAAGCAAATGGAAAAAATGATAGGGATAAATGAAAAAAGTCTTACACTTCATAAGTGCAAGATAGGGGAGACATGGTTACATACAGCAGCTTGCTTGAAAAAGATCCGAGTGTCTTAGTTTACTGCAAGCTCAATAAAGTCAGCAGTGTGATGTGACAAGCTAAAATCTAATATGAAAAGAAAAAAGAAAGTTTATAAACATATAGGTTGCTATTGTAATGTCACTGAGTGACTTCAGTTTATAAGCCCAGTGCATTAGTAGACAGAAAAAATATTAATAAATATGATAATTTTTAAAATATTAAGGTTTCTAAGGCATTAAAAAAAACTAATTTAAACTCTGGCTACTCTGAGAGAAATAGTTTCCAGGAAAAAGGAGGAGATATGATACTCTATATTACACCTCATCTTCAGTATTGCATTCATTTCTGGATAATATAGTTTAAGAATTACATTGATTAATATGGAGAATACCCAGAGATGAATAACTAAGATCGTGATGGGTCTTGAATTCATGAAATATGAGTTTCTGATTAAGGAAATAGGCATGTTGGGGTAAGGAGGAGCAAGAGAGATGCTTTCAAGTATTTGAAGAGCAATCATGTGTTTACATTTATTTCCCTTACTCCTAGAGGGTAGAACCAGAATTAATAGGTGGGAAGCTGACAAGAGGGAAATTTAAGCTCCTGCTTTGAGAAATGATGGATTCTCCCACCTTGGAGAACTTCAAGAAAAATCTATATGGGCCTTTGAAATATATATTATAAAGGGGATTGAGATGTATGTTATACAGGAGATTCCTTTGTGTTTGATTTGAATTAGATAGTTACTGTAATCTCTTTCAACTGTCAGATTCCATGATTTCCTGATTATTATTAGGAACAGAGGATAGGGATGGGGTGGGATGCTCACCTTGATCTCTTCAGCCTCAGAAAATGTGTCCGTTTCCTCCTCTGTGGGCATCTCTAGGTCAGACTCCTCAGAAGCGATGGGCACCTGTACTGTCAGGTATGGATTGTTGATAAAGTTCATGTGGTCAAGTTCAATACTGGTTGGTGGGCATTCTACCACATCAATGTGGTTCAGAATGTGATTGTCCTTTTTTAAATCTTCCTCTTCCTCTTGCTGCTGCTGCTGTTGCTGTTCCTTCTTCTCTTCTTCGCCACCTTCCCCCTCCTCAGCCTTCTCAGTCTTCATGTCCCCAGGAGCCAGGATCTGACCATGTAGGAGAGCCAGGATGAAGGCTTTGGCATAATCAATGCCCCAGGTGATACGTCCAATGGCAATTTGAAGGTTGTTCATCTCCCCATCTTCGTCAGAGGCTGCCAGGCTGTCAGCACTGAAGGAGCTCAGGAGCAGGGCAAGGAACAGATTCAGAACCTGGAGGGAAAGGAAACTGTGATTGAGCTCATCCAAGGTCATTTTGCATTCCCTAGCAGGGGCCCTATCATTCCTTGACAACTCTGCATCCCCTCCACCTCTGTGTCTGAGACAAGGAAAGACTGGCAGAATCTATGCCCACATCCTAAACCAAGGAACAGGGACTGGTGAGCAATCCCTTCTTTCCCTCACCCAGGTAAGAAGAGATGTGAGACAGCAGGTCATAGGACCTGTCTAGGAAGAGACCAAGAGAGCAATTTTCCAAGTTGGGTTTGAAAAGAACTCGACAAGCAAAGTGTTATGTGGGTGAGGGTAGGACACATCATGGAGACAT
The DNA here is from genome assembly GCF_016432865.1 of Antechinus flavipes. NCBI lineage: Eukaryota > Metazoa > Chordata > Mammalia > Dasyuromorphia > Dasyuridae > Antechinus > Antechinus flavipes. The sequence continues at coordinate 146,121,285 of NC_067401.1, forward strand.
AATGATGGGGAGGGGTACTTCATCTCTCCCTTTTTTTTTGAGGATGCTGGATCTGTCTTCCCCCTTAGCATCTTTAATACCTCCTTCTTTAAACTTGCCTAGATTTACCTGAGAGAGACAGGGTCATATCATGAATGGAAAACTAGAGCTGGATTAGGGAGAACTGAGTATATGCAAGCTGAGCTATCACAACAACTCTATGACTCAATTACAAAAGTTTTGAGAGTTTCTACTGGCATTGGAGGTGGAACATGCCAGATAGACATCATAGGAAATCCTTGATATATCAACACATATTTCCCTTATATTATTACTACAAGAAATAGTTTGGGGTTTTCTTGGCAAAGATACTGGAGTGGCTTGCCATTTCCTTTTCCAGCTCATTTTACAGATGAGGAAACTGAGGCAAACAGGATGAAGTGACTTGTCTGAGGTCAGATTTAAACTCAGGAAGATGAGTTTTCCTGACTCCAGGCCTGGCTCTCTCTGCTTCCTAGCACCACCTAGCTACCCCAGAAAGTAGTGCTAGTCATCTATAAGTCTTGTAAATAAATAAATCTTATGATTTACAAAGTGTTTTCTTTATAGCTATTTTGAGAGGAAAGAAAAGCTTTTATATAGTACTTTAAGGTTTGGAAAGTGCTTTACAAAGTTTTCCTCATTTTATTCTTATAATGATACCGGGAGGTAGATGTCACTACTCTTATTTTATAGATGAGGAAACTGAGTCAGCAGAGAGGTATTTAGAGACTTTCTCAGGTTCACATGACTAATAAGTATCTGAGGTGGGATTTGAATTCTGGTCTTTCATGTCTGATGTTCTATTTACTGATCTGCCTAGCTGCCTCTTTACTCGAAGCATTATTAGTGATTGTGGTATATTTCATTAATAAAAGGAATTTCTGAATAAGAAAAGCCCACAGAGCACAATCTTTACAACTTAAAGAGTCTTCTAGAATGCAAGGAGGTTATATAATTTGCCAGTGATCCTCTAGTTATTATTCCCTTTAAAGCAAAATGAGTCAATTTAGAATCAGTGAGTTGAAAACAGTCCAAAAGAAGAACTAGAGATCATTACTGATCACAAAATAGAAAATTTTGATTACACCAAACTGAAAAGTTTTTGCACAAACAAAACTAATGCAGACAAGATTAGAAGGGAAGCAATAAATGGGAAAATATTTTTGCAGTCAAAGATTCTGATAAAGGACTCATTTCCAAAATACATAGAGAATTCTCTCTAATTTATAAGAAATCAAGCCATTCTCCTTTTGATAAATGGTCAAAGGATATGAACAGACAATTCTCAGATGAAGAAATTGAAACTATTTCTAGCCATATGAAAAGATGCTCCAAGTCATTATTAATCAGAGAAATGCAAATTAAGACAACTCTGAGATACCACTACACACCTGTCAGATTGGCTAGAATGACAGGGAAAGATAATGGGGAATGTTGGAGGGGATGTGGGAAAACAGGGACACTGATACATTGTTGGTGGAATTGTGAACACTTCCAGCCATTCTGGAGAGCAATTTGGAACTATGCTCAAAAAGTTATTAAACTGTGCATACCCTTTGATCCAGCAGTGTTTCTACTGGGCTTATACCCCAAAGAGATACTAAAGAAGGGAAAGAGACCTGTATGTGCCAAAATGTTTGTGGCAGCCCTGTTTGTAGTGGCTAGAAGCTGGAAAATGAAAGGATGTCCATCAATTGGAGAATGGTTGAGTAAATTGTGGTATATGAATGTTATGGAATATTATTGTTCTGTAAGGAATGACCAGCAGGATGAATACAGAGAGGACTGGCAAGACTTACATGAACTGATGCTGAGTGAAATGAGCAGAACCAGGAAATCATTATATACCTCAACAACGATACTATTTGAGGATGTATTCTGATGGAAGTGGATCTCTTCGATAAAGAGAGCCTTAATTGATCAAAGATGGACAGAAGCAGCTACACCCAGAGAAAGAACACTGGGAAATGAATATAAACTGCTTGCATTTTTGTTTTTCTTCCCGGGTTATTTATACCTTCTGAATTCAATTCTCCCTGTGCAACAAGAGAACTGTTCAGTTCTGCACACATATATTGTATCTAGGATATACTGTAACCCATTCAACATGTAAAGGACTGCTTGCCATCTGGGGGAGGGGGTGGGGAGAAGGAAGGGAAAAATCGGAATAGAAGTGAGTACAAGGGATAATGCTGTAAAAAATTACCCTGGCATGCGTTCTATCAATAAAAAGTTATTAAAAAATAAAGTTATCAAATTGTGCACACCCTTTGATACAACAGTGTTACTACTGGGCTTATATCCCAAAGAGATCATAAAGAAGGGAAAGGGATCTACATGTGCATGAATGTTTGTGGCAGCCCTCTTTGTAGTGACCAGAAACTGGAAACTGAATAGATGCCCATTAATTGGAGAATGGCTGAATAAATTGTGGTATATGAACATTATGAAATATTATTGTTCTGTAAGAAATGACCAGCAGGATGATTTCAGAGAGGCCTGGAGAGACTTACATGATGCTGAGTGAAACGAGCAGGATCAGGAGATCATTATATACTTCAACAACAATACTATATGATGACCAATTCTGATGGACCTGGCCATCCTCAGCAATGAGATGAACCAAATCAGTTCCAATGGAGCAGTAATGAACTGAACCAGCTACACCCAGCGAAAGAACTCTGGGAGATGACTAAGAACCATTACATAGAATTCCCAATCCCTATATTTTTGTCCGCCTGCATTTTTGATTTCCTTCACAGACTAATTGTACACTATTTTAGAATCCGATTCTTTTTGTACAGCAAAATAACGGTTTGATCATGTATACTTATTGTGTATCTAATTTATACTTTAATATATTTAACATCTACTGGTCATCCTGCCATCTGGGGGAGGGGGTAGGGGGAAGGAGGGGAAAAATTGGAACAAGAGGTTTGGCAATTGTCAATGCTGTAAAATTACCCACACATATAACCTGTAGATAAAAGGCTATTTAAAAAAAAAGAAAAGAAAACAACTGGTCCAGCATCACAGCTGAGATTCAAACCCAGGTCCTCTGACTATAAGCCCAAAACTCTTTCCACTAAACTGTTCTGCTTTCTAAAAGAAACAGAATCATTCTATGACTCTAGAATCCCAACAGCACCTGTCCTATTTGTTTCCTGTCTTTCCTGGCTCCATTTCTTGGATGGGTGGTCTCCATTTCCTCACTCCTAATAAAAGAGAATAAACCCTCAAGTTCCGGCTCTGTTTGCCAACATTCTACTCTGACTGTACTCTCAGAAGACTGCCAACCACCTCCACATGGCTAAATCCTTACACTCTTTAGCCCCTGGAATGTTTGATACTATTGATCATTCCCCTATTTCTTCTTAAATCTCCTTCTTGTCTCCCTGTCACCTCATGTTCTAGAATACTATGTTGTCTTGGTATTCCTCCTGCTTCCTAGGAATCTAGTCTTTGTCTTATTCACTGACTCCTTTGCTAATGTAGCTTCATGGGCTTGATCTTATACCTTTAGTTTTTTTTTTTTTAATGGACCTCAGGAACCCTTTCAATTGGGGAATAGCTAAACAAGTTGTGGTATATGATTGATGGAATACTATTGTGCTATAAGAAAGAATCAGCAAGCAGATTTCAGAAAAACCTGGAAAGTTTTACATGAAGTATAATGCTGAGTGAAATGAGCAGAATCAAGAAAACATTGTACACAGTAAAGGCAACATTGTAAGATGATCAATTATGAATAACAGCTATTCTCAGTCATATAATGATCCAAGACAACTCTGAAGGACTTAGGATGAAAAACGCTATCCATTTCCAGAGAAAGAATTAATGGAGTTTGAATATAGATTGTAGCATACTTTTTTATTTCATTTTTCTTGGG